>NC_091150.1:28144844-28177344 GCF_040958095.1 Procambarus clarkii | reverse complement strand
TAACTGGGACACACTAAACTGGGCAAGGGAGTACCTGAAGGACAGAAAACAAAGAGTCACAGTCAGAGAGAAAGTTTCAAGCTGGAGGAATGTAACAAGTGGGGCCCCACAAGGCTCTGTCCTGGGACCACTGATGTTGCTAAATTATGTGGTCGACCTGCCCGAGGGAGTGAGCTCAGACATGTCAATGTTTGCAGATGATGCAAAGCCGATGAAGAACGTGAAAAACAGATGAGAACTGCAGGAAGTTACTGGAGGACGCACCTGACAGCTGGGTGGACAGCGTTTCGGATTCGTAGTCCTGAGGTTCCGGGTTTGATCCCCGGTGGAGGCGGAGACAAATGGGCAAAATGTTTCTTTCACCCTGATCCACCTGTTCAACTAGCAGTAAATAGGTACCTGGGGGTTAGACAGCTGCTACGGGCTGCTTTCTGGTGGTGTATAACAAAAAGGAGGCGTGTTCGAGGACCGAGCCGCGGGGACGCTAAGCCCCGAAATCATCTGAAGATAACCTCAAGAGAAGATAGGACCTTAACAAACTCCAGGAGTGGTCAAACCAATGGTTGCTGGAATTCAATACTAACAAGTTTAAAGTAATGAGAATGGGAGAGAGAAGAAAGCATCTACACCATGATGAAAAGGCAGCTACAGGAATCACAGAGAAGAATCTGGGGGTAGATATAGTTCTGACACTTTCACCGGAGGCGCACATAAACAGAATATCATCGGCAGCGTTGCGACGCTGGCAAATATTAGAACATCCTTTAGAAACCTGAATCAAGACTCCTTCAAGGAGTCGGGCATGATATATCCCCGACCGTCCAATTGGTTGGGGAACCATTCCTTCTCCCCCCCGTCCCATCCCCAAATCCTTATCCTGATCCCTTCCCAGCGCTATATAGTCGTAATGGCTTGGCACTTTCCCCTTGATAATTCCAATTCCTTCAAGGCAATCTACACAACATTTGCTAGACCAATACTGAAATATGCATCACCGGCATGTAATCCGCACCTTGTGATGAATATAGAGACAAAATTGAGAAAGTACAAAGGTTTGCAACAAGATTGGTGCCAGAGCAGAGAGAGTTAAGCTACGAAGATAAGCTAATGGAACTAAATCTTACAACACCAGAGGATAGAAAAAAAGGAGGGGGATATGATCACAACATACTAGATACTGAGGGATATAGATAAGATGGATAAGGATAGCCTCCTCAGATTGAGAGGAAGCATGCCACGAGGACACAGGTGGAAGCTGGAAGCACAAATGAGCCGAGGAGATGTTAAAAAGTACTCATACCCCTGTACAGGTTGTTAACAAGTGGAATGCTCTAAAAGAGTAAGTTGTGGAAGCCACCTCCATCCACAACTTTAAAGCCCTATTCGACAAAGAATTTGAGTAAGAATAGTTAAACTGAAACTCAGTACGTATGAGTCTATTAGGCGGGGCATCAAGAGCTATATTCACCTTACTTCCCCGGTAGACAATGACAGGTAAGTACCACCACTACTACCACCACCACCATCCCCAGTACCACTACAACCACCACCACCACCATCCCCAGTACCACTACAACCACCACCACCATCCCCAGTACCACTACAACCACCACCACCACCATCCCCAGTACCACCATCACCATCACCAGTACCACCACCAACCCCAGCACCACCACCACCAACCCCAGCACCACCACCAACCACAGCACCACCACCATCACCACCAACCCCAGCACCACAACCAACCCCAGCACCACCACCAACCCCAGCACCACCACCAACCCCAGCACCACCACCAACCCCAGCACCACCACCAACCCCAGCACCACCACCAACCCCAGCACCACCACCACCACCAACTCCAGCCCCATCACCACCACCACCACCACCAACCCCAGCACCACCACCAACCCCAGCACCACCACCAACCCCAGCCCCACCACCACCACCAACCCCAGCACCACCACCAACCCCAGCACCACCACCAACCCCAGCACCACCACCAACCCCAGCACCATCACCACCACCAACCCCAGCACCACCACCAACCCCAGCACCACCACCACCACCAACCCCAGCACCACCACCACCACCAACCCCAGCACCACCACCACCACCAACCCCAGCACCACCACCACCACCAACCCCAGCACCACCACCACCACCAACCCCAGCACCACCACCAACCTCAGCACCACCACCAACCCCAGCACCACCACCAACCCCAGCACCACCACCAACCCCAACACCACCACCAACCCCAGCACCACCACCAACCCCAGCCCCATCACCACCACCACCACCAACTCCAGCCCCATCACCACCACCACCACCACCAACCCCAGCACCACCACCAACCCCAGCACCACCACCAACCCCAACCCCATCACCACCAATAGCAACTCCCCACACAAAACCTTTGACACCCGTCGCCCCAGAAGTGAAGACGGTGGCGGGAGAGGAATTCAATATCACCCCGACTGGGAAATATTGGAGGCAGGTAGCTCCCCCAACACAGAAACGCATACCTAGCAAAACTCACTAATGAGGCCACCATTACCTTGGGATTTTAATACATGGGGTGGCCAAAGGAGAGAGAGGGAGAGGTGTAAAGAAGGTAGTAGGGAGGAGCAGAGAGGGAAGGAGGTAGGAGAGATGGGTCCCAAGTCAGGGGAACACCAACCAGGTACCACACAAGACGGTAAGGGCACAGGTATAGGTATAAACACAGGTATAAACAGCGTCTACAAGCAGCTCCACGGGACGTGTGAGAGCCGTTGGTGTGAGGACGGGAGGTCACGGCTCCTTGGGACTCTACTGCGCATCCCTGGATGGACCTCTTGCTTACGTCTCAAGGGTCACCCTGGATCACTATACTGCACGGCGGCTGCCCATTTTCATGACTCCGAACAGTAGAACACAGCCGTTGTGTGTATAATATTATATATATATATATATATATATATATATATATATATATATATATATATATATATATATATATATATATATATATATATATATATTAGTATATTTTGGTAGCAGTCTTTCCTGTAGACACATATTATTAAATATAACCGAAAAAGTAAGATTAATAATTCTAACACGAATTATCTCAATGTACGAAAGATTGAGAAAATTCGTGTTAGAATTATTAATCTTACTTTTTCGGTCAAATTTAATAATATATATATATATATATATATATATATATATATATATATATATATATATATATATATATATATATATATATATATATATGGTGCAACAGTTTTGGATGAGGTGAACAAACTTGTGATAAATACAAAACATATCGTAAAATTATGGGTATTAGTTGGATATAAAAACATAAGAATGGAAGTAACTGCAGAGGGCCTATTGGCCCATACTTCCTCTTGATGCTTCCATATTGGTTCGGAGTCTTGAAGTGGGTAGAATATAGTTATCAATCAATAGCCAATTAATGCACAAATATATATATTTAGGGGTACCACCTCTGGTGCAATTGTAGGGACCCATAGCCTCGAAGAAGGAAAATAAAGAGTATTCAGAGAAGACCTTGTGGATTCTCACTGAACATTTTAATCTTTTCTTCTCCTACCACCCCCTATTTTATATATATATATATATATATATATATATATATATATATATATATATATATATATATATATATATATATGTGTGTGTGTGTGTGTGTGTGTGTGTGTGTGTGTGTGTGTGTGTGTGTGTGTGTGTGTGTGAGCGTGCGCGCGCGCACTAGCCTTTAGCATGAAGATTTAACTCAAATCAAACATGTTTTATGTGTTGAAATATAAGAAAAAGTAGTAGAAAATATACAAAATATACTTACGAGAATTGTCAAATATCACTGTAATGTGATGAAAGCTATTTGGTGGTATTAAAATATTATACCTTTTTAAACGCATTGTATATGTTACATAAACGCATTCATATAGTAAAAATGAAGAAATGGAAGAAATAAAAAATATGTTTTACTTTCGCTAGACCAGCCTATATTAAGCAAATTAACTTCACAAACTAAATTAACCAATTTACCATGGATGCCTATTTGTGCATTTCTGTCCTTTACTTGCTAAATCGGCAAGAGTCCTCCGTTGGCTAAGGATTTTTGATACATGGCTGTGCACCCTCCTGAGGAGGTCTTACAGATCTGGAGCTCTTGCTTTAACCGAGTCAACTTGTGCTCCAAGCTGAGGTCATCACTGGAACAGCTCGGAGAAATAAGCACTCATCTCCTTCAGATTTCTGACAGGTGACCTCAGACTTACTGAGGAGCTTGAGAAAGCATTCCTTACTGTGGCTGTCTACCATCTCAGGAATATTGATAATTGCCTTCACTATCTTGTACTCGTTATGTAAATCGTCCCTATCAGGATCTTGAAGGTTACAGGCCTATAGTCCGCATCACAGAATTTTCTAAACTCCAAAATGTATGGCACTTGTTGGGCTCAATTTTGACATTTTGTTTCATAGGCCGCTTTTAGAGAAGTTATACTTGTTAGTTAAGTACCTTATATCTCTCTCATAGAAGGCAATAATGTCAGTTTCTCATATCTTAAGACACCTCTGGCCGGGTTAGGTGGCCAAGTTTGATGTTAAGGCAATAAAACAGTCTTTTACTCTTCAAGTTTGCTTTTCAGTTCAGACATTAGCTTAAATACGGAAGCCTTGGTGAAAATCTTGGCTTCTGGTTCTTCACTAATGTCTGAGAGCAATTTAAGACTATGACGGAAGAAAAATTCGATTGGTGATCCACTGGCATTTCCTTCATCTCCCAAGCAGTTCCATAATACCTTGGGGCACTCCTCCTCACCTAAGCTTAGAAAATAAATTTGTTAAGACTTCCCAGCACTTAAGTATCCTGTCAGTAACTGCCGGAAGGGAAAGCCATCTAGTCACAACCGGCCCCAGCAGATTACAACTATCAACCTCGTCAAATTCACAAAATTCCTTTAACTATACTGTTCTCTTTGCTGAGATGCTGAAATAGATCCACAATTTTTAACCCAATATTTTCATAAATTTCCAGTTTGGCTGTAGCAAGTCTTGAGGTATTGTGCAAAATATGATCCAGGCAGTTTGTACCAATAACGTTCTTTTGGGCCATTTTCAGTTTTTGATAAATACTTTTTTGTTTTCCATAGTTTACACTTGCCATGTTGGCAGTGTATGTTGACACTTTACTCAGCTCCAGACCCGACGTCTCTAGTTCAGACAGTCGCTGAGGCAGTTCCATACCAGTGCAGATAACAGTGATCTATGATGGTTCACTGTTATCGCTGTAAAAGTAACGCACGCTATCCTCCCTTTTTAGAATGACAGTATCTCCGACGTATTGGGAAACACTGTGTTGCCCCCGGTGTTTGAAGCATCAGTTGGTGTTGAAAAGAACAAACCATGTTTTTTTGAGATATATACAAGAGTTGTTACATTCTTGTACAGCCACTAGTACGCGTAGCGTTTCGGGCAAGTCCTTAATCCTATGGTCCCTGGAATACGATCCCTGCCGCGAAGAATCGTTGTTACAACCAAGTACACATTTTACTGTTGCGTTAAACAGAGGCTACAGTTAAGGAATTGCGCCCAGTAAATCCTCCCCGGCCAGGATACGAACCCATGACATAGCGCTCGCGGAACGCCAGGCGAGTGTCTTACCACTGCACCACGGAGACATGTTCTTCGATGTACTCCACGAGTGTCTGGACAGAATATGGCGCCACAATATTTTCACACGCGGCTTTCGCTGCAGTTCTCCCTCGTGTTGCACCTTTCACTATCAGTGTGTCACTATATATCTATATTTCTCTGTCAGCCTTCACTGCACCATTAACACTGGTGTGTGACTAACGATGCTTCAAGGCATGATAAACTACACACAGTTCCGCAGCCATTATTTTGTAATGCTGGGGAGAACCCTTGTTATCTTTTGAATATTATGTTATAAAAAAGAATGTTATCTTGGGAAGAACAATGATGCAAGTGATGACGTACCGACACTGCTATAGTGATTAGCTTAATAATATTTAATTTATTTAATTAATTTTAATTTTTATTTTAAAATTTTGTTTTACTAAATTTTATAAAATATTTTATAAAATTTTAAAATAAAAAAAAAAATAATTAATTTAGCTATAGTATATAGCTTAATGTTTATCTGTGGCTGCGTGACCCCATCCAGTTGGTATCCACGCCACAACGACATAACCTACAAGTCATATTTTCTGCTTGATAGTTTAGTTCATTTATTATGCACCCCATACCCATCTTGTGGGCGGTAGTGGAAAGGGTTACAAAGGCACATAATGGGCTCAGGGACTGAACCTCACAATTCATTTAGCTAAGCAGGTTACAATTTTGATGAGCTAGTTACAAAATTCAATATAAGTCATCACATCAACAATGAGTTTGAGATCGACCACAAGTACAGTTTCTAAATTAAGCAACTGACATATGTGGATCGCTAGTGTCACAATTGATATGTTTGTCCTGCACACCGCCCCCCATCCAGTGGGCAGCGGTGGATAGGTTACAGTCACTTAGTTATTACAGTTTTATTTATTTATTTATTTATTTAAATATACAAGAGTTCTTACATTCTTGTACTAGCCACTAGTAATCGTAGCGATTTGGGCAGGTCCATAATAATATGTTCCCTGGAATACGTCGCCGCCAAAACGTTTAACAACCAGGTACTCATTTTACTGTTGGGTAAACAGAGGCTACAGTTAAGGATTGGTGCCCAGTCAATCCTCCCCGGCCAGGATACGAACCCAGGACAAACCGCTCGCGAAACTCCAGGCGAGTGTCTGAACCACTACTCCACGGGGACTGCTGCTACCAGCCCGTCCTCCAAACAAAGATCCAAAAGTGATTCCATGCACCCGCCAAACCCTCTGTTTATGAATGAAAAGCGGTTTACACACGACTCGCAACTGCTGACGTTCGAACATATCCGGAACAAGTGCTTCACTGACGAATTTTGTTCGAATCACAACGCTATAAATGCTTCACCCACGTACTACAAATACAAATAATCGCCAACAGAAGCTAAACACCTGACCTAACCTAACCTATGCCTATATATGCACAATATGCTAATATAATATTAATTTATACTTGCGAAAATTCCCGTTTTGAATGAACAGCATGTTAAAATCAACCCGTCCTCGACTCAAGTCCATTACATTCAGCGGTCGACCCCACAGACGCATTCATAAATTTTAACATGCTGTTCATTCAAAACGGGAATTTTCTCAAGTATAAATTAATATTATAATATATTAGCATATTGTGCATATATAGGCATAGGTTAGGTTAGGTCAGGTGTTTAGCTTCTGTTGGCGATTATTTGTATTTGTAGTACGTGGGTGAAGCATTTATAGCGTTGTGATTCGAACAAAATTCGTCAGTGAAGCACTTGTTCCGGATATGTTCGAACGTCAGCAGTTGCGAGTCGTGTGTAAACCGCTTTTCATTCATAAACAGGGGGTTTGGCGGGTGCATGGAATCACTTTTGGATCTTTGTTTGGAGGACGGGCTGGTTAAAATTTATGAATGCGTCTGTGGGGTCGACCGCTGGATGTAATGGACTTGAGTTGAGGACTGGTTGGCTGCTACAGTTAACAAACTGGGAATATTTGGCCAAGACTTCTGGTAGCAGATCATTTTGAATGAAATATTTACACATCTCTTGAACATTTGTTATAGAATTGTCTCTGAATTCACGTATCTTTTCGCACTCCATCACATAGTGACGGAGGGTGTGCGAATAATTTTGTTGACACAGTTTACATTTGGTCAGGTCTACATCTGCAGATAATGAGAATTCCCAGAGATACTTGTAACCGAGTCTAAGCCGAGCAGTAGTAACATCTAGAAGTCTGTTGATTTTATTGGATGAACCATAGATGTGTGGCTCCTCTTGCATGATAGTATGATGATAGATGGAATTACTGGTGTCGATTTCACTTTGCCTCAGATCCACAGGATTTTGTTGAAGTTCTCGGTGTACTGCTGCTCTCAGATTGCTTATTGATAATCGAAGGTTATATTCAATTTCTCCTTTAAAGGCAGATTCTTTGGCTAACTTATCAGCTCTATCATGCATTCGGAGGCCAACATGAGATGGAGACCACATGAAATGGACTCTGTTACCATCCTTAATAATTTTGTTGTATTTGTGTCTAGCTTCGGACACGAGGATGTTACAGTTATGTCTTAAAGAGTTGAGAGCATTTAAGGATGATAAAGAGTCACTTACAATTAATGTATCAAGTTTGGAGACTTGTACACATTTCAGTGCAAGGAGCAAGACAAATAGTTCAGTCTGAAGGGTAGAGGCCCAGTTGTTTATACGGACTCCCCACTCAAAGTACAAGCCATCGCCCATTGTCAGAACAACTGCACTTCCAGCTGCACCCGTGGGGCGGTGTAGGGAACCATCAGTGTATATGATTTGAGAGAGAGAATGCTCTGTGGACAGAGCATCAATATGGCTTAAGGCGCTGAGACAAAGCTTGGGCTGATCTCTAATTTGCTTCTTGGGTGGAAAGGGAGGGATTAAAATTAGAAAGGGTGTAACCTCCCACAGTGCAGGAAAGTCCCGTTGTTATCTCTCTTGGTACAAATTATAAATCTGATACATTCTTAGTTCAGTTCCAGTTTTGGTTATAAATATGGAACAATGTTGACCTTCAATAAAGATATTCTAAAGGGCTTCTGTGCAAGGATGAGTTAGCCTAAACATTTTCATAGCAATTTGACAGTTAATTTCAGTAACACTATCAACAACGCTCGGAATATTAGGTTCCTTTCTCATGTTAAGTATCTATGTGGTACGAGGGCACCCAAGGATCAAGGCTTCGAGGTATCGTTGTGGTACAAGAGCACCAATGGATTAGCTTCAAGCCTTCGTTCTGCAATTTTTCAAGCCCTCCAAGCTTTCTTTCAGTGATCAAAACAAGCAGAGGTGCAGCATAATCCACTAAAGACCTGATGTATGCAAGGTACATCATTTTGACAATTCTGACATTGGCACCATAGCCTGAGTGATAACCAGCAACAGCCTTGAGAGCTCGGAGCCTCTCTTTATACTGACGACAGAGTCTGAATACAACAGGACCATACAGTGGCACCTCAAGGCCAAGGTATTTGAATCTGTTTACATAGTCAAGCTTCAGTGATGGCGTGACTCTTCTTGCACAACGCGGCATAGTGTTGCCACAACGCGGCATAGTGTTGCCAGCGGCAACTACATATAATTATAATTATAACAAACTCATTGGTTATTGAGGCCTTCAGGTAACACTTCCGGTAATTTATATAATTCTTTTCCGACAGCCCCAAAATGAAGGTCAGGTTAATGTCCTGCTTGAGGCGTCGCAGGACGGAGGACAGAGTGCTCGGAAGCACGACTGTCCTCCCCTATAGCACGACTGTCCCCCTCTAAAGCACGACTGTCTTCCTTAAAGCACGACTGTCCTCCCTAAAGCACGACTGTCCCCCCCTAAAGCACGACTGTCTTCCTTAAAGCACGACTGTCCTCCCTAAAGCACGACTGTCCCCCCCTAAAGCACGACTGTCCCCCCCTAAAGCACGACTGTTCCCCCCTATAGCACGACTGTCCTCCCCTATAGCACGACTGTCCTCCCCTATAGCACGACTGTCCTCCCCTATAGCACGACTGTCCCCCCCTAAAGCACGACTGTCCCCCTCTAAAGCACGACTGTCCTCCCTAAAGCACGACTGTTCCCCCCCTAAAGCACGACTGTCCCCCCCTAAAGCACGACTGTCCCCCTCTAAAGCACGACTGTTCCCCCTAAAGCACGACTGTTCCCCCCCTAAAGCACGACTGTTCCCCCTAAAGCACGACTGTCCCCCCCTAAAGCACGAATGTTCCCCCCCTAAAGCACGACTGTTCCCCCTAAAGCACGACTGTCCCCCCCTAAAGCACGACTGTTCCCCCCCTAAAGCACGACTGTTCCCCCTAAAGCACGACTGTTCCCCCCTAAAGCACGACTGTTCCCCCTAAAGCACGACTGTTCCCCCCTAAAGCACGACTGTTCCCCCCTAAAGCACGACTGTCCCCCCCCTAAAGCACGACTGTTCCTCCTAAAGCACGACTGTTCCCCCCCTAAAGCACGACTGTTCCCCCCCTAAAGCACGACTGTTCCCCCTAAAGCACGACTATTCCCCCTAAAGCACGACTGTTCCCCCTAAAGCACGACTGTTCCCCCCCTAAAGCACGACTGTTCCCCCTAAAGCACGACTGTTCCCCCCCTAAAGCACGACTGTCCCCCCCTATAGCACGACTGTCCTCCCCTATAGCACGACTGTCCTCCCCTATAGCACGACTGTCCTCCCCTAAAGCACGACTGTTCCCCCTAAAGCACGACTGTTCCCCCTAAAGCACGACTGTTCCCCCCCTAAAGCACGACTGTCCCCCCCTAAAGCACGACTGTTCCCCCCTTAAAGCACGACTGTTCCCCCTAAAGCACGACTAGCTGTTCCCCCTAAAGCACGACTGTTCCCCCTAAAGCACGACTGTTCCCCCCTATAGCACGACTGTTCCCCCTAAAGCACGACTGTTCCCCCTAAAGCACGACTGTCCCCCCCTAAAGCACGACTGTCCCTCCCTAAAGCACGACTGTTCCCCCTAAAGCACGACTGTTCCCCCTAAAGCACGACTGTTCCCCCTAAAGCACGACTGTTCCCCCTAAAGCACGACTGTTCCCCCCCCCTAAAGCACGACTGTCCCCCCTAAAGCACGACTGATCCCCCTAAAGCACGACTGTCCCCCCCTAAAGCACGACTGTCCTCCCTAAAGCACGACTGTTCCCCCTAAAGCACGACTGTTCCCCCTAAAGCACGACTGTTCCCCCTAAAGCACGACTGTTCCCCCTAAAGCACGACTGTTCCCCGCCTAAAGCACGACTGTCCCCCCCTAAAGCACGACTGTCCCCCCCTAAAGCACGACTGTCCCCCCTAAAGCACGACTGTCCTCCCTAAAGCACGACTGTCCCCCCCTAAAGCACGACTGTCTTCCTTAAAGCACGACTGTCCCCCCCTAAAGCACGACTGTCTTCCTTAAAGCACGACTGTCCTTCCCTAAAGCACGACTGTCCTCCCTAAAGCACGACTGTCCCCCCTAAAGCACGACTGTCTTCCTTAAAGCACGACTGTCCTCCTTAAAGCACGACTGTCCCCCCCTAAAGCACGACTGTCCTCCCTAAAGCACGACTGTCCCTCCCTAAAGCACGACTGTCCCCCCCTAAAGCACGACTGTCCCCCCCTAAAGCACGACTGTCTTCCTTAAAGCACGACTGTCCTCCCTAAAGCACGACTGTCCCCCCCTAAAGCACGACTGTCTTCCTTAAAGCACGACTGTCCCCCCCTAAAGCACGACTGTCTTCCTTAAAGCACGACTGTCCTCCCTAAAGCACGACTGTCCCCCCCCTAAAGCACGAATGTCCCCCCCTAAAGCACGACTGTTCCCCCTAAAGCACGACTGTCCCCCCCCCCTAAAGCACGACTGTCCCCCTCTAAAGCACGACTGTCCCCCTCTAAAGCACGACGTCTGGCTTGCCAAACTACACTACACTTTCAAAGTGCCTTAATTTTAACTAGGTTATAATTATAGTCTTCTGGCTTAAGATGAAGGCACTAGGATTCTGAGGCACTGCTCTGAGGCGTCTCAATAACTACTTCAAGTGGCACCAGGATGTCACATGCAAGTATACTTGGGGGCCTATTGTTTAGGAATATCTACTTCACCGACCTATTACACCTCAAGGCATGTAAGAAGCGTACCTCTCATACTAGTACCTCGTACTAGGGCACCTCTCGTACTTGCTCTAATGCAATACCTGGAAAATGCACTATGTAACACCTCTACCTTGTTGGCAGGTGGGGACAGGAGTAGACGACTTCTGACTCCTGTTGCCGGACTTGGGGTTGCCCCTTCCCATAGCTCATGGGAAGGGGCCCTTACCCCACTCGTTTTTCCCTACTCTCGTGAATGGCCCTCCTCCCATTTTTACTCATCGTCCTCACTATAAATTCAGGAGAAAATAAGCAACGCTACAAGGCGACTTGACCTATTCATGCTAGAAATGAATGGGTCTATTAATTTCCTGTCTATTAATTTAAAATCGTTTTCGAATGCGGGGGAGATATACCTGGAGGTCATTTTACGCCTGCCTGTGTGGCCGTGACGACCACGTGCACTCTCCAACGCCAGCTGGTGTTAACAAACAGATTTCACACGTGTTTTTTACGTGTGAAAATCCCCCCCAAAATCACAAAGGTCCTTTACTATAGTTTAAAGTTGGCGCAGAAGTGCGGATATATCTAAGTATATATATATAAAAACGTTGTCTCAATTTTCTCGAGGTTCTTGACACTTGGTCGGCCGGCGGGCCTAGACGGAAGGCGCCTGTCACAATACAACACGTGGCTAGTGAGAGCTGCACGCGCTCCTTATGGGAGCACAGCTATGGCTCTCACTCTCTGACTGCTCCAGACATCACTCCAGCTGAACCACTCTCTCCCTCCCTCTGGAGAGGCAGACTGAGATTGAGAAAGTGAGAGTAAAAACTAATTACTATTACCACCCATCTTAAGAGCGTTCTCGCACATTTCTCTCTCTACTAGTTAACAGAATACCCGTGAATCGGTGCGGAAATTTGAACCTTAGTAGCATAATTTCCAAGCGTATACGCAAGGATCTGATCCTTACGTGCGTAATTCCCTGGAATATGTACTGGTATTCGATACCTACAAGCGTAAATCCAATATTTCTGAGCACTTATTTTGTCTCTACGTGTGTAATTCCTATGATTATGTTGAGGTATCTGATCCCTACGCGCGTAAGTCCGTGCCTTAATTCGATTTGATACGCATTGTGGAGTTAAATGCTAGCGTCTACATGGGTGGTGGTGGCTGTGTTGAACACGGGGAGTTTATGGGGGAGTGGGGAGTCTATGGGGGAGTGGGGGGAGTTTGTGGGGGAGTTTATGGGGGAGTTTATGGGGTGTGGGTGAGTTTATGGGGGAGTGGGGGAGTTTATGGGGAGTGGGGGAGTTTATGGGGGAGTGGACAGTTTATGGGGGAGTTTATGGGGGAGTGGGTGAGTTTATGGGGGAGTGGGGGAGTTTATGGGGGAGTGGGGGAGTGGAGAGTCTATGGGGGAGTTTATGGGGGAGTGGGTGAGTTTATGGGGGAGTGGGGGAGTTTATGGGGGAGTGGAGAGTTTATGGGGGAGTGGGGGAATTTATGGGGGAGTGGAGAGTTTATGGGTGAGTTTATGGGGGAGTGGGTGAGTTTATGGGGGAGTGGGGGAGTTTATGGGGGAGTGGGTGAGTTTATGGGGGAGTGGGGGAGTTTATGGGGGAGTGGGTGAGTTTATGGGGGAGTGGGGGAGTTTATGGGGGAGTGGAGAGTTTATGGGGGAGTTTATGGGGGAGTGGGTGAGTTTATGGGGGAGTGGGTGAGTTTATGGGGGAGTGGGTGAGTTTATGAGGGAGTGGGTGAGTTTATGGGGGAGTGGGGGAGTTTATGGGGGAGTGGGGGAGTTTATGGGGGAGTGGGGAGTTTATAGGGGAGTGGGGAGTTTATGGGGGTGTGGGGAGTTTATGGGGGAGTGGAGGAGTTTATGGGGGAGTGGGGAGTTTATGGGGGAGTGGGGGAGTTTATGGGGGTGTGGGGGAGTTTATGGGGGAGTGGGGAGTTTATGGGGGAGTGGGGGGAGTTTGTGGGGGAAGTGGGGAGTTTATGGGGGAGTATATGGGAGAGTTTATGAGGAAGTGGGGGAGTTTATGGGGGAGTTTATGGGGGAGTGGGGAGTGGGGGAGTTTATGGGGGAGTGGGGGAGTTTATGGGGGAGTGGGGAGTTAATGGGGGAGTGGGGGAGTTTATGGGGGAGTGGGGAGTTTATGGGGGAGTGGGGGAGTGGGGAGTTTATGGGGGAGTGGGGGAGTGGGGAGTTTATGGGGGAGTGGGGAGTTTATGGGGGAGTGGGGGAGTTTATGGGGGAGTGGGGAGTTTATGGGGGAGTGGGGAGTTTATGGGGGAGTGGGGGAGTTTATGGGGGAGTGGGGGAGTTTATGGGGAAAGTGGGGGAGTTTATGGGGAAGTGGAGGAGTTTATGGGGATGTGAGGAGTTTATGGGGGAGTGAGGGAGTTTATAGAGGAGTGGATGAGTTTATGGGGGAGTGGGGGAGTTTATGGGGGAGTGGGGGAGTTTATAGAGGAGTGGGTGAGTTTATGGGGAAGTGGGGAGTATATGGCGAAGTGGGGGAGTTTATGGGGGAGTGGAGAAGTTTATGGGGGAGTGGGGGAGTTTATGGGGGAGTGGGGGAGTTTATGGGGGAGTGGGGGAGTTTATGGGGGAGTGGGGAGTTAATGGGGAGTGGGGGAGTTTATGGAGTGGGGAGTTTGTGAGGGAGTGGGCGAGTTTATGGGGGAGTGGGGGAGTTTATGCGGGAAGTTGGGGAGTTTGTTGGGGAGTTTGTGGGGGAGTTTATGGGGGAAGTTGGGGAGTTTATGGGAAGTGGAGGGAGTTTATGGGGAAGTGGGAAAAGTTTATGGGGGAGTGGGAGAGTTTATGAGTGGGGGAGTTTATGGGGAAGTGGGGAAGTTTATGGGGAAGTGGGGAAGTTTATGGGGAAGTGGGGAAGTTTATGGGGAAGTGGGGAAGTTTATGGTTAAGTGGGGGAGTTTATGGGGAAGTGGGGCAGTTTATGGGGAAGTGGGGGGAGTTTATGGGGGAGTGGGGGAGTTCATAGAGGACTGGGGGAGTTTATGAGGAAGTGGGGAGTTTATGGGGGAGTGGGGGAGTTTATGGCAGAGTGGGAGAGTTTTTGGGTGAGTGGGGAGTTAATGGCAGAGTGGGGGAGTTTTTGGGGGAGTGGGAAGTGGGGGAGTTTATAGAGAAGTGGGGAAGTGCTGGGGAAGTGGGGAAGTGCATAAACTCCCCCATATGGCGGAGTGGGGGAGTTTTGGGGGAGTGGGGAAGTTTATGGGGGAGTGGGGGAGTTTATGGGGGAGTGGGGAAGTTTATGGGGGAGTGGGGGAGTTTATGGAGGAGTGGGGGAGTTTATGGGGGAAGTGGGGGAGTTTGTGAGAGAGTGGGAAGTTTATGGGGAAGTGGGGAGTTTGTGGGGGAGTGAGGAAATTTATGGGGAAGTGGGGGGAGTTTATGGGGGAGTGGGGGGGGTTTATGGGGAGTTTAATAAGAAGTGGGGGAGTTTATGGGGAGTTTAATGGGAAGCGGGGGGAGTTTATGGAGGAGGGGGAGATTTTGAGGGAGGGGGAGCTTATGGGGGGAAGGGAGTTTATGGGGGAGTGGGGAATATATGGGGAAGTGGGATGGTTTATGGGGAATTTAGGCGTTTATGGGGAAGTAGGGAGTATATGGGAAAGTTTGTAGTTGATGGGGAAGTGGGAAGTGTGTGTGGGGAGTTTAGGGGGAAGTGGGGGGGTGTTTATGGGGGAGTGGGGAGATCAGGTGAAAGTCAGGCGTTTAGAGTAATGGGGAATGTAATTACTTGAGAAGAGGCCTATAAAGACTTTAAGAAAGCACAGACAACACTTTCCACATAACTTAAAATTTAATAAATAGGTAAATTGGTTTTAACAACGATATTAATAGGCAAAAATATAAACCCAAATTACATCAGGACGCAGTTCAAACTGAAAAACTTAGAAATAGGGATGATAAAGATGAAAGTAAATCTGTGGAACAATTAACCAGGTAAAATCATATTTGAAATAAAGATGTTTTACGATAGCAAGGATAAGTAGATGAGTGGAACACTGACGGTCAGCCACTAGTTAATGTATGTATGTATATTCAGGATGTGTGTAAGCTGGACAGAATTGCATTTCATCTTTTTAAACGCACATTAATGACACTATGTAAAAGATACCTCGAACACTGTTTATGTAGGACAGATGTAAATCTGTGTATTTATGTATGGAGGTTAGATTGGTATTCTAAAAGCACTACAATTACCGTCTGTGGTTGAGTGTTCAATAAATCACTGAACTGTATGTTGAACAGATCTCTCACCCTGTCCATGGAGGACAGAAAAAAATGTATATATGCTGTTTAGCATGGTAAATGTGTGGCCACGTCTGTGGTAGAATATAATAATAATAATAATAATAATAATAATAATAATAATAATAATAATAATAATAATAATAAAAAAGTTAAAAGTGTGGGGAATTTATTTATGATTCTGTTCTTAATTGGACTGGGTTTGACACAAGATTTTGTGAGTTATTTACTTTATTTAGATCGAGTTTAAACAGTCCAGTGAGTACAATGGAATATTTTATGTTTAACTTGATTTCATATCTCTAAATCTTAGCATTCTGGTGTGAGTTCAGGGTGACAACCGAACTGGTAGATCATGACCCTGTGCAAACAAATACGGTTCGAAGGACCAACATTTGAAGAGACAATAGCAACACTTTTCAAATGAACATAGAAGAGAGTCTGTTCCAATCTAGAGCCTAGCTTATCTTATCAAACACCATTGGATGGAATAAATTCTCAGTATACTAATTAAAGAGAAACAATTATATGTACACACAAGCCTCAGCTAGCTTGGAGTCTGGGCGTGTTTCTGGTCAATTGACGACTCCAAAATGAACGTTGTGACGCACGTGTGGCCCTAATGGACGACACGTTCGTCTCATAAACCACTCCTACCAGTATGGTAACTGTTATATTCTCATATAAAAAAACATGTAATTATTTCACTTGTTTACAAGTTAAGCCTGGAATATTGCTTACCTGACGTTTGTTTTATGCATTCCTATAACCGCTCTCAGCCATCTCCCATCTCCTGCCCAACCACACCCATATGGGGCTCCCTTAACGTTCCGGTCAGTGTGAGGCGGAAAATCGATCTTTTGTGGTCATGGTGAATGCTGAAAGGCAGCTCAACAGCGGATATTTCCGAGTATAAAGGCGGCTGCTTCTCCAGCGTCGCTCTCCCTCTCTTTCCAGAGAGTCTATTTCTTTCCAGGGAGTCTAGTTCTTTCCAGAGAGTCTATTTCTTTCCAGAGAGTCTATTTCTTTCCAGAGAGTCTATTTCTTTCCAGAGAGTCTATTTCTTTCCAGAGAGTCTATTTCTTTCCAGAGAGTCTATTTCTTTCCAGAGAGTCTATTTCTTTCCAGAGAGTCTATTTCTTTCCAGAGAGTCTATTTCTTTCCAGAGAGTCTATTTCTTTCCAGGGAGTCTAGTTCTTTCCAGGGAGTCTATTTCTTTCCAGAGAGTCTATTTCTTTCCAGAGAGTCTATTTCTTTCCAGAGAGTCTATTTCTTTCCAGAGAGTCTATTTCTTTCCAGGGAGTCTATTTCTTTCCAGAGAGTCTATTTCTTTCCAGAGAGTCTATTTCTTTCCAGAGAGTCTATTTCTTTCCAGAGAGTCTATTTCTTTCCAGAGAGTCTATTTCTTTCCAGAGAGTCTAGTTCTTTCCAGGGAGTCTATTTCTTTCCAGGGAGTCTATTTCTTTCCAGAGAGTCTATTTCTTTCCAGAGAGTCTATTTCTTTCCAGGGAGTCTATTTCTTTCCAGGGAGTCTATTTCTTTCCAGAGAGTCTATTTCTTTCCAGAGAGTCTAGTTCTTTCCAGAGTCTATTTCTTTCCAGAGAGTCTATTTCTTTCCAGAGAGTCTATTTCTTTCCAGAGAGTCTATTTCTTTCCAGAGAGTCTAGTTCTTTCCAGAGTGTCTATTTCTTTACAGGGAGTCTATTTCTTTCCAGGGAGTCTATTTCTTTCCAGGGAGTCTAGTTCTTTCCAGAGAGTCTAGTTCTTTCCAGGGAGTCTAGTTCTTTCCAGGGAGTCTATTTCTTTCCAGGGAGTCTAGTTCTTTCCAGAGAGTCTAGTTCTTTCCAGGGAGTCTATTTCTTTCCAGGGAGTCTAGTTCTTTCCAGAGAGTCTAGTTCTTTCCAGAGAGTCTATTTCTTTCCAGAGAGTCTAGTTCTTTCCAGGGAGTCTAGTTCTTTCCAGGGAGTCTATTTCTTTCCAGAGAGTCTATTTCTTTCCAGGGAGTCTATTTCTTTCCAGAGAGTCTATTTCTTTCCAGGGAGTCTATTTCTTTCCAGAGAGTCTAGTTCTTTCCAGGGAGTCTATTTCTTTCCAGAGAGTCTAGTTCTTTCCGGAGAGTCTAGTTCTTTCCAGAGAGTCTATTTCTTTCCAGAGAGTCTATTTCCAGAGAGTCTATTTCTTTCCAGGGAGTCTAGTTCTTTCCAGGGAGTTTATTTCTTTCCAGAGAGTCTATTTCTTTCCAGAGAGTCTATTTCTTTCCAGAGAGTCTAGTTCTTTCCAGAGAGTCTATTTCTTTCCAGAGAGTCTAGTTCTTTCCAGAGTCTATTTCTTTCCAGAGTCTATTTCTTTCCAGAGAGTCTAGTTCTTTCCAGTCTAGTTCTTTCCAGAGAGTCTATTTCTTTCCAGAGAGTCTAATTCTTTCCAGCGAGTCTATTTCTTTCCAGAGAGTCTAGTTCTTTCCAGAGAGTCTAGTTCTTTCCAGGGAGTCTATTTCTTTCCAGAGAGTCTATTTCTTTCCAGAGAGTCTATTTCTTTCCAGAGAGTCTATTTCTTTCCAGAGAGTCTATTTCTTTCCAGAGAGTGTCTATTTCTTTCCAGGGAGTCTATTTCTTTCCAGAGAGTCTATTTCTTTCCAGAGAGTCTATTTCTTTCCAGAAAGTCTATTTCTTTCCAGAAAGTCTATTTCTTTCCAGAGAGTCTATTTCTTTCCAGAGAGTCTAGTTCTTTCCAGGGAGTCTATTTCTTTCCAGAGAGTCTATTTCTCTCCAGAGAGTCTATTTCTTTCCAGAGAGTCTATTTCTTTCCAGGGAGTCTATTTCTTTCCAGGGAGTCTATTTCTTTCCAGGGAGTCTATTTCTTTCCAGAGAGTCTATTTCTTTCCAGAGAGTCTATTTCTTTCCAGAGAGTCTATTTCTTTCCAGAGAGTCTATTTCTTTCCAGAGAGTCTATTTCTTTCCAGAGAGTCTAGTTCTTTCCAGAGAGTCTAGTTCTTTACAGGGAGTCTATTTCTTTCCAGGGAGTCTATTTCTTTCCAGAGAGTCTAGTTCTTTCCAGGGAGTCTAGTTCTTTCCAGGGAGTCTAGTTCTTTCCAGGGAGTCTATTTCTTTCCAGGGAGTCTAGTTCTTTCCAGGGAGTCTAGTTCTTTCCAGGGAGACTATTTCTTCCCAGGGAGACTATTTCTTCCCAGGGAGTCTATTTCTTACCAGGGAGTCTATTTCTTTCCAGAGAGTCTAGTTCTTTCCAGAGAGTATATTTCTTTCCAGAGAGTCTATTTCTTTCCAGAGAGTCTATTTCTTTCCAGAGAGTCTAGTTCTTTCCAGGGAGTCTAGTTCTTTCCAGGGAGTCTAGTTCTTTCCAGGGAGTCTAGTTCTTTCCAGGGAGTCTATTTCTTTCCAGGGAGTCTATTTCTTTCCAGAGAGTCTATTTCTTTCCAGAGAGTCTATTTCTTTCCAGAGAGTCTATTTCTTTCCAGAGAGTCTATTTCTTTCCAGAGAGTCTATTTCTTTCCAGAGAGTCTAGTTCTTTCCAGAGAGTCTAGTTCTTTACAGGGAGTCTATTTCTTTCCAGGGAGTCTATTTCTTTCCAGAGAGTCTAGTTCTTTCCAGGGAGTCTAGTTCTTTCCAGGGAGTCTAGTTCTTTCCAGGGAGTCTATTTCTTTCCAGGGAGTCTAGTTCTTTCCAGGGAGTCTAGTTCTTTCCAGAGACACTATTTCTTCCCAGGGAGACTATTTCTTCCCAGGGAGTCTATTTCTTACCAGGGAGTCTATTTCTTTCCAGAGAGTCTAGTTCTTTCCAGAGAGTATATTTCTTTCCAGAGAGTCTATTTCTTTCCAGAGAGTCTATTTCTTTCCAGAGAGTCTAGTTCTTTCCAGGGAGTCTAGTTCTTTCCAGGGAGTCTAGTTCTTTCCAGGGAGTCTAGTTCTTTCCAGGGAGTCTATTTCTTTCCAGGGAGTATAGTTCTTTCCAGGGAGTCTATTTCATTCCAGGGAGACTATTTCTTACCAGGGAGTCTATTTCTTTCCAGAGAGTCCAGTTTCCAGGGAGTGAGTTCGGGGCGTCAAAGCTTGATTAATTACAGATACCGGCTATGAATATTAAAACCAACTGGTTCTTAAAAAAACAGTCAGGTTTCCTTTATTAGAAGCTTTTAAACTACTATTCAAAGGGAATTTTGTGGCTCATTTGACCACTATGGCGCACTATGTTGTTATTAATTTCTACCACAGACGTAGCCACACATTTACAATGCTATGCAGTATATATAAATTTTCTTCTGTCTTCCATGGACAGGGTTAGAGATCTGTTAAACATATAGTTCGGGGATTTATTGAACAATCAACCACAGAAGGTAATTCGGTGCTTTTAAAATACTAAGCTAACCTACATACGTAAATACATAGATAAACAGATTTACGTATGCCATACATAAAGTGTTCGAAGTGTCATTACTGTGCATTTACAAAGGTGAAATGTAATTCTGATCAGCTTCCATATATACTTTGTACACATACATATACACACACACACACACACATTTTACGATATTTTTTGGATAAGACCAAACTGGAAAAGATTCATAGGTTTGCCACCAGACTAGTACCCGAACTGAGAGGTATGAGCTACGAGGAGAGACTACGGGAATTAAACCTCACTTCGCTGGAAGACAGAAGAGTTAGGGGGGACATGATCACCACATTCAAGATTCTCAAGGGAACTGATAGGGTAGATAAAGACAGGCTATTTAACACAAGGGGAACACGCACAAGGGGAAACAGGTGGAAACTGAGTGCCCAAATGAGCCACAGAGATATTAGAAAGAACTTTTTTAGTGTCAGAGTGGTTGGCAAATGGAATGCATTAGGAAGTGATGTGGTGGAGGCTGACTCCATACACAGTTTCAAGTGTAGATATGATAGAGCCCAATTGGCTCAGGAACCTGTACACCTGTTGATTGACGGTTGAGAAGCGGGACCAAAGAGCCAGAGCTCAACCCCCGCAAGCACAATTAGGTTATTAGGTGAGTACACATATGCATACATATACATATATACATACATATATACACACACATGCATTCACATACATTTGTCTCTTTTACTCTGACAAAGTGAGATAGCTGATAAACTAGTGTGCAATTAAGCACTTAATCACTGAATCACTAAGGTGATTAAGGTGCTTTTACAAGCTCAGGTTATATAGTTACATCACATACATACATTGTATAATTGATACATAACATGGTCAATCTTGGGTACAATCCCGCAAAACATATACCGAAACTACGACGTTGGAACAAGTTTTAACACCTAACCAGTTATAACAACCAATATAGCAAGTTGTAACAACGTTCTAATACGTCATAAACACGTTAAGCCAAGATGTAACAACTTTATTATAAGTTGTAACAAGCGGAAAATAGGGACAGTTACGGTTTGTGTTTTCAGGGTTAAGTCCAATATATCAAGTGTTCCAGTACTCATATAGTAATTACATAGTTCAGCATACCTTAGCCCAGGGAGGCGAAAGTCAGTCAATAAGGGACATTCTACAATATAATGTTCAAGAGAGTGCATGTTTTCTCTTTCACAAAGTTGACACATTGTGTACTCGACATTTGGGTTTTGAGAAAGCTGCCAGATACGTCTATATCCCAGGCGTATTCTGGCCACTATAACATCACATTGTCGGGTTCTTGTTCTATTAGTCCCATATGTGAATGTCTCCTCACGATATCTATCATAATATTTAATGCTATAACTTTCAGGTCTTTGTGAATTTGTTAGGTCGGTGAGATTTTCATTTGATATTTGTTTAAGTATTCTCTTTGTCACTGCTAATGAAACACCCATATCAATTTCTACCACTGGTTTTCTACAGGCTGTCTTTGCAAGCATATCAACAGTGTCATGCCTTGAGATGCAAAAATGTGATGGTATCCATAGGAATTTAATTTCAAATCTGTTTTCTTTACAAGCTAAAACATTCATTCGAATATCACTGACTATTTTCTGGGTGTCACTTCTATGTGCGTTCAATGCCAGGAGTGCACTCTGCGAGTCACAGTATATAAGTCCACTGCCTTTGTCTTTTAAAAATTCAGTGGCAAGGTATATGCCTGCAAGTTCGGTTTGAGTTGTACTTGCCCAGTCATTGACACGCTTCATTGCTGTATGTACGAGAGAAGATTGTTCAAATATGTTACATGCACATCCGGTACATCGTCCACCTTCTTCTACAGAGCCGTCGGTATAGCACTGATAAACATCGTTACCCATACTCTGAGTACTTTCAGTGATGCTTTTCAGTGTTAACTGTTTTAATAATGTAGTGTGCACATTATCTTTCTTGGGCGCATTTACAAATTCAACTGATAGATCCCAATTATCCCATGGAGTAATTGGTTGATTAATCATTAATTGAGTTTGGTACATATTTAATATTTTGATGGAGTTGGCTACCTTGTAGAACCAAAATTCATAATCAGATTTCCTTCTTCTTCAATGGACCTCAAGTGAGTGCAGCATATTAGAAAGTTAAGCTTGAAACTTCATGTATTGTCTAGATCTATTCAATGCCTTCACGCCGAAAACTGTGCTAATAGACAAAATTCTCTCACTTATGGTAGGTAATTTTAACTCTGCTCTCATATTAACTATTCTCGTGGACTTTGGAGCCCCAAGGATGAGACGCATAGCTTCATTTTGCAAGGTTCCAAGATTTCAGCTCTTTGTCAGTATACAGTGTGAGATGTAGAGCGTTGTAGTCAATCACATGATACATAAAACATATCAATATATGATACATAAAACATTCTAGCAAGTCTCACGTTAAGTCCATGATTGACACCAGCGGCTTTGAGGCGCCGTCCCCTCGCTCACCTAATCCCCCTTCAATGCTCTTATAATTAGTTATAATTGTAATCTTAATTATTTATTTATATCAGAGAATTTGTATATCAAAGAATTTTAAATATCAGAGAATTATATCTTATAATATATTTATATTATAAAGTGTTCTTAGTTTTATTACAGCGTCAAGTTACACGGACGCCCACAAGTAACACGGACGCCCACAAGTTACACGGACGCCCACTAGTAACACGGACGCCCACAAGTAACACGGACGCCCACAAGTAACACGGACGCCCACAAGTAACACGGACGCCCACTAGTAACACGGACGCCCACAAGTAACACGGACGCCCACAAGTAACACGGACGCCCACAAGTAACACGGACGCCCACAAGTAACACGGACGCCCACAAGTAAACCGGACGCCCACAAGTAACACGGACGCCCACAAAAAACACGGACGCCCACAAGTAACACGGACGCCCACAAGTAACACGGACGCCCACTAGTAACACGGACGCCCACAAGAAACACGGACGCCCACAAGTAACACGGACGCCCACAAGTAACACGGACGCCCACAAGTAACACGGACGCCCACAAGTAACACGGACGCCCACAAGTAACACGGACGCCCACAAGTAACACGGACGCACACTAGTAACACGGACGCCCACAAGTAACACGGACGCCCACTAGTAACACAGACGCCCACAAGTTACACGGACGCCCACAAGTAACACGGACGCCCACAAGTAACACGGACGCCCACAAGTAACACGGACGCCCACTAGTAACACGGACGCCCACAAGTAACACGGACGCCCACAAGTAACACGGACGCCCACAAGTAACACGGACGCCCACAAGTAACACGGACGCCCACAAGTAACACGGACGCCCACTAGTAACACGGACGCCCACTAGTAACACGGACGCCCACTAGTAACACGGACGCCCACAAGTAACACGGACGCCCACAAGTAACACGGACGCCCACAAGTAACACGGACGCCCACTAGTAACACGGACGCCCACAAGTAACACGGACGCCCACAAGTAACACGGACGCCCACAAGTAACACGGACGCCCACAAGTAACACGGACGCCCACTAGTAACACGGACGCCCACAAGTAACACGGACGCCCACAAGTAACACGGACGCCCACAAGTAACACGGACGCCCACAAGTAACACGGACGCCCACTAGTAACACGGACGCCCACAAGTAACACGGACGCCCACTAGTAACACGGACGCCCACAAGTAACACGGACGCCCACAAGTTACACGGACGCCCACAAGTAACACGGACGCCCACAAGTAACACGGACGCCCACTAGTAACACGGACGCCCACAAGTAACACGGACGCCCACTAGTAACACGGACGCCCACTAGTAACACAGACGCCCACAAGTTATACGGACGCCCACAAGTAACACGGACGCCCACAAGTAACACGGACGCCCACAAGTAACAGGGACGCCCACTAGTAACACGGACGCCCAGTAGTAACACGGACGCCCACTAGTAACACGGACGCCCACAAGTCACACGGACGCCCACAAGTCACACGGACGCCCACAAGTAACACGGACGCCCACAAGTAACACAGACGCCCACAATTAACACGGACGCCCACAAGTAACACGGATGCCCACAAGTAACACGGACGCCCACAAGTAACATGGACGCCCACTAGTAACACGGACGCCCACAAGTAACACGGACGCCCACAAGTAACACAGACGCCCACTAGTAACACAGACGCCCACAAGTAACACGGACGCCCACTAGTAACACGGACGACCACAAGTAACATGGACGCCCACTAGTAACACGGACGCCCACAAGTAACACGGACGCCCACTAGTAACACGGACGCCCACTAGTAACACGGACGCCCACAAGTAACACGGACGCCCACTAGTAACACGGACGCCCACAAGTAACACGGACGCCCACAAGTAACATGGACGCCCACAAGTAACACGGACACCCACTAGTAACACGGACGCCCACTAGTAACACGGACGCCCACTAGTAACACGGACGCCCACAAGTAACACGGACGCCCACAAGTTACACGGACGCCCACTAGTAACACGGACGCCCACAAGTAACACAGACGCCCACAAGTTACACGGACGCCCACTAGTAACACGGACGCCCACAAGTAACACGGACGCCCACAAGTAACACGGACGCCCACTAGTAACACGGACGCCCACTAGTAACACGGACGCCCACTAGTAACACGGACGCCCACAAGTAACACGGACGCCCACAAGTCACACGGACGCCCACTAGTAACACGGACGCCCACTAGTAACACGGACGCCCACAAGTAACACGGACGCCCGCAAGTAACACGGACGCCCGCAAGTAACACGGACGCCCACAAGTAACACGGACGCCCACAAGTAACACGGACGCCCACATGTAACACGGACGCCCACAAGTAACACGGACGCCCACTAGTAACACGGACGCCCACAAGTAACACGGACGCCCACAAGTAACACGGACGCCCACAAGTAACACGGACGCCCACAAGTAACACGGACGCCCACTAGTAACACGGACGCCCACAAGTAACACGGACGCCCACAAGTAACACGGACGCCCACAAGTAACACGGACGCCCACAAGTAACACGGACGCCCACAAGTAACACGGACGCCCACTAGTAACACGGACGCCCACAAGTAACACGGACGCCCACAAGTAACACGGACGCCCACAAGTAACACGGACGCCCACAAGTAACACGGACGCCCACAAGTAACACGGACGCCCACTAGTAACACGGACGCCCACAAGTAACACGGACGCCCACAAGTAACACGGACGCCCACAAGTAACACGGACGCCCACAAGTAACACGGACGCCCACTAGTAACACGGACGCCCACAAGTAACACGGACGCCCACAAGTTACACGGACGCCCACAAGTAACACGGACGCCCACAAGTAACACGGACGCCCACTAGTAACACGGACGCCCACAAGTAACACGGACGCCCACTAGTAACACGGACGCCCACAAGTAACACGGACGCCCACAAGTTACACGGACGCCCACAAGTAACACGGACGCCCACAAGTAACACGGACGCCCACTATTAACACGGACGCCCACAAGTAACACGGACGCCCACTAGTAACACGGACGCCCACTAGTAACACAGACGCCCACAAGTTATACGGACGCCCACAAGTAACACGGACGCCCACAAGTAACACGGACGCCCACAAGTAACACGGACGCCCACTAGTAACACGGACGCCCAGTAGTAACACGGACGCCCACTAGTAACACGGACGCCCACAAGTAACACGGACGCCCACAAGTCACACGGACGCCCACAAGTAACACGGACGCCCACAAGTAACACAGACGCCCACAATTAACACGGACGCCCACAAGTAACACGGATGCCCACAAGTAACACGGACGCCCACTAGCAACATGGACGCCCACAAGTAACATGGACGCCCACTAGCAACACGGACGCCCACAAGTAACACGGACGCCCACAAGTAACACAGACGCCCACTAGTAACACAGACGCCCACAAGTAACACGGACGCCCACGAGTAACACGGACGACCACAAGTAACATGGACGCCCACTAGTAACACGGACGCCCACAAGTAACACGGACGCCCACTAGTAACACGGACGCCCACTAGTAACACGGACGCCCACAAGTAACACGGACGCCCACTAGTAACACGGACGCCCACAAGTAACACGGACGCCCACAAGTAACACGGACGCCCACAAGTAACACGGACACCCACTAGTAACACGGACGCCCACTAGTAACACGGACGCCCACAAGTAACACGGACGCCCACAAGTAACACAGACGCCCACAAGTTACACGGACGCCCACTAGTAACACGGACGCCCACAAGTAACACGGACGCCCACAAGTAACACGGACGCCCACTAGTAACACGGACGCCCACTAGTAACACGGACGCCCACTAGTAACACGGACGCCCACAAGTAACACGGACGCCCACAAGTCACACGGACGCCCACTAGTAACACGGACGCCCACTAGTAACACGGACGCCCACAAGTAACACGGACGCCCACAAGTAACACGGACGCCCACAAGTAACACGGACGCCCACAAGTTACACGGACGCCCACTAGTAACACGGACGCCCACAAGTAACACAGACGCCCACAAGTTACACGGACGCCCACTAGTAACACGGACGCCCACAAGTAACACGGACGCCCACAAGTAACACGGACGCCCACTAGTAACACGGACGCCCACTAGTAACACGGACGCCCACTAGTAACACGGACGCCCACAAATAACACGGACGCCCACAAGTAACACGGACGCCCACAAGTAACACGGACGCCCACAAGTAACACGGACGCCCACAAGTAACACGGACCCCCACAAGTAACACGGACGCCCACAAGTAACACGGACACCCACTAGTAACACGGACGCCCACTAGTAACACGGACGCCCACAAGTAACACGGACGCCCACAAGTTACACGGACGCCCACAAGTAACACGGACGCCCACAAGTAACACAGACGCCCACAAGTTACACGGACGCCCACTAGTAACACGGACGCCCACAAGTAACACGGACGCCCACAAGTAACACGGACGCCCACTAGTAACACGGACGCCCACTAGTATCACGGACGCCCACTAGTAACGCGGACGCCCACAAGTAACACGGACGCCCACAAGTCACACGGACGCCCACAAGTCACACGGACGCCCACTAGTAACACGGACGCCCACTAGTAACACGGACGCCCACAAGTAACACGGACGCCCACAAGTAACACGGACGCCCACAAGTAACACGGACGCCCACAAGTTACACGGACGCCCACTAGTAACACGGACGCCCACAAGTAACACAGACGCCCACAAGTTACACGGACGCCCACTAGTAACACGGACGCCCACAAGTAACACGGACGCCCACTAGTAACACGGACGCCCACTAGTAACACGGACGCCCACAAGTAACACGGACGCCCACTAGTAACACGGACGCCCACTAGTAACACGGACGCCCACAAGTAACACGGACGCCCACTAGTAACACGGACGCCCACTAGTAACACGGACGCCCACAAGTAACACGGACGCCCACTAGTAACACGGACGCCCACAAGTTACACGGACGCCCACAAGTAACACGGACGCCCACTAGTAACACGGACGTCCACTAGTAACACGGACGCCCACAAGTAACACGGACGCCCACTAGTAACACGGACGCCCACAAGTTACACGGACGCCCACAAGTAACACGGACGCCCACTAGTAACACGGACGCCCACAAGTAACACGGACGCCCACAAGTTACACGGACGCCCACAAGTAACACGGACGCCCACAAGTAACACGGACGCCCACAAGTTACACGGACGCCCACAAGTTACACGGACGCCCACTAGTAACACGGACGCCCACAAGTAACACGGACGCCCACTAGTAACACAGACGCCCACAAGTTACACGGACGCCCACAAGTAACACGGACGCCCACTAGTAACACGGACGCCCACTAGTAACACGGACGCCCACAAGTAACACGGACGCCCACAAGTAACACGGACGCCCACTAGTAACACGGACGCCCACAAGTAACACGGACGCCCACTAGTAACACGGACGCCCACAAGTAACACGGACGCCCACAAGTTACACGGACGCCCACTAGTAACACGGACGCCCACAAGTAACACGGACGCCCACTAGTAACACGGACGCCCACAAGTAACACGGACGCCCACTAGTAACACGGACGCCCACAAGTAACACGGACGCCCACTAGTAACACGGACGCCCACAAGTAACACGGACGCCCACAAGTAACACGGACGCCCACAAGTAACACAGACGCCCACAAGTAACACGGACCCCCACAAGTAACACGGACGCCCACAAGTAACACGGACGCCCACAAGTAACACGGACGCCCACAAGTAACACAGACCCCCACAAGTAACACGGACCCCCACAAGTAACACGGACGCCCACAAGTAACACAGACGCCCACAAGTAACACGGACCCCCACAAGTAACACGGACGCCCACAAGTAACACAGACGCCCACAAGTAACACGGACCCCCACAAGTAACACGGACGCCCACAAGTAACACAGACGCCCACAAGTAACACAAACGCCCACAAGTAACACGGGCACCTTCAGCACTCATGTTAAAATATCTCTCTTAACGTTGCACTTAAGAGAAGGTTTCTGTATGCGACCTTTGAAAGCGACCTCAGGAGACTTACACCATCAAGAGAAGGGAGGAAGAGGGGGAGTAGGAGAGGGAAGGAAGTGGGGGGGGGAGGGGAAGGACACTGGAGGGGAAGAGAGGGGAGGGAGGGAAGAGAAGGAAGGGGGGCGGGAACCATGCAGCAGTAAATTTGTCCTGGACAGTATACAAGGCGAGGCTATACACCCAACGTATATCAAGTGGCTCTGACACCCACCCAGCTGGCCGCCCCCCCCCTCCCTCTTCTCCATTATCTGTTCCTACCCCATCTCTTCCTTCCCCTCACTCCTTTCATGTCCTCTTCCATCCCTTCCTACTTCCCCGGGCAAGCTGCAAGGGGCGTCGTTGCCAGCAGCTGACAAAGGTAAACAAAAAACAGCTGATGACGAAAGAGTCTGATCCTCATTTGTCCAAAAAATCGTACAAATAGAGTTGCTTAAATTCCATTACAGCACCTTAAAATGGACGCTGTTTACCTCCAAATAACGTACAAATTGAGGAGCATTAAGCTTGATGACGGATTGCAGCGCTATTAACCCCAGGAAAGCTTCCCCGTCACTGAACTATGCCATGCAAGGAGCGCGGCATCCCATCGGTTGGTACGACTGGCTGGGTCAACACCGCAGAGATCAATTTCTGGAAGGTGTTTACCACGCGGCTGGTCAAGTTTCGCCGCCATATTGGAACACAGATCTAACACCTCCAGAGATGTTTAAGTAACTTTAAACAAATACTTAAGTAACTATGTAGGACACGCAGAGGTTTTTCGTGGCACAGGTGTACTATAGTGACTGTGAACTATATTTTTAAAATGAAATAACACGGGAATATAAATTAACTATAAAATTAATTGGTCAGAAGGGGTTGAGGTCAGGAGGGGTTTAGGTCAGGAGGGTTGAGGTCAGGAGGGTTGAGGTCAGGAGGGGTTGAGGTCAGGAGGGTTGAGGTCAGGAGGGTTGAGGTCAGGAGGGGTTGAGGTCAGGAGGGTTGAGGTCAGGAGGGTTGAGGTCAGCAGGGGTTGAGGTCAGGAGGGTTGAGGTCAGGAGGGTTGAGGTCAGGAGGGGTTTAGGTCAGGAGGGTTGAGGTCAGGAGGGGTTGAGGTCAGGAGGGGTTGAGGTCAGGAGGGTTGAGGTCAGGAGGGTTGAGGTCAGGAGGGGATGAGGTCAGGAGGGTTGAGGTGAGGAGGGTTGAGGTGAGGAGGGTTGAGGTCAGGAGGGTTGAGGTCAGGAGGGTTGAGGTCAGGAGGGGATGCGGTCAGGAGGGTTGAGGTCAGGAGGGTTGAGGTCAGGAGGGTTGAGGTCAGGTGGGTTGAGGTCAGGAGGGTTGAGGTCAGGAGGGTTGAGGTCAGGAGGGTTGAGGTCAGGAGGGTTGAGGTCAGGAGGGTTGAGGTCAGGAGGGGTTGATGTCAGGAGGGGTTGATGTCAGGAGGGGTAGATGTCAGGAGGGGTTGAGGTCAGGAGGGGTTGAGGTCAGGAGGGGTTGAGGTCAGGAGGGGTAGAGGTCAGGAGGGGTTGAGGTCAGGAGGGGTTGATGTCAGGAGGGGTTGAGGTCAGGAGGGGTTGAGGTCAGGAGGGGTTGAGGTCAGGAGGGTTGAGGTCAGGAGGGTTGAGGTCAGGAGGGTTTAGGTCAGGAGGGTTGAGGTCAGGAGGGTTGAGGTCAGGAGGGTTGAGGTCAGGAGGGCTGAGGTCAGGAGGGCTGAGGTCAGGAGGGCTGAGGTCAGGAGGGCTGAGGTCAGGAGGGCTGAGGTCAGGAGGGTTGAGGTCAGGGGGGATGAGGTCAGGAGGGGTTGAGGTCAGGAGGGGATGAGGTCAGGGGGGTTGAGGTCAGGAGGGCTGAGGTCAGGAGGGTTGAGGTCAGGAGGGTTGAGGTCAGGAGGGTTTAGGTCAGGAGGGTTGAGGTCAGGAGGGTTGAGGTCAGGAGGGTTGAGGTCAGGAGGGCTGAGGTCAGGAGGGCTGAGGTCAGGAGGGCTGAGGTCAGGAGGGCTGAGGTCAGGAGGGCTGAGGTCAGGAGGGTTGAGGTCAGGGGGGATGAGGTCAGGAGGGGTTGAGGTCAGGAGGGGTTGAGGTCTGGAGGGCTGAGGTCAGGAGGGCTGAGGTCAGGAGGGTTGAGGTCAGGAGGGTTGAGGTCAGGAGGGTTGAGGTCAGGAGGGTTGAGGTCAGGAGGGTTGAGGTCAGGAGGGTTGAGGTCAGGGGGGTTGAGGTCAGGTGTTGAGGTCAGGAGGGTTGAGGTCAGGAGGGTTGAGGTCAGGAGGGCTGAGGTCAGGAGGGCTGAGGTCAGGAGGGCTGAGGTCAGGAGGGCTGAGGTCAGGAGGGCTGAGGTCAGGAGGGCTGAGGTCAGGAGGGTTGAGGTCAGGAGGGCTGAGGTCAGGAGGGTTGAGGTCAGGAGGGGTTGAGGTCAGGAGGGCTGAGGTCAGGAGGGTTGAGGTCAGGAGGGGTTGAGGTCAGGAGGGTTGAGGTCAGGGGGGTTGAGGTCAGGAGGGTTGAGGTCAGGAGGGTTGAGGTCAGGAGGGTTGAGGTCAGGAGGGTTGAGGTCAGGAGGGCTGAGGTCAGGAGGGCTGAGGTCAGGAGGGCTGAGGTCAGGAGGGCTGAGGTCAGGAGGGCTGAGGTCAGGAGGGTTGAGGTCAGGAGGGCTGAGGTCAGGAGGGTTGAGGTCAGGAGGGGTTGAGGTCAGGAGGGCTGAGGTCAGGAGGGTTGAGGTCAGGAGGGGATGAGGTCAGGGGGGTTGAGGTCAGGAGGGTTGAGGTCAGGAGGGTTGAGGTCAGGAGGGTTGAGGTCAGGAGGGGTTGAGGTCAGGAGGGTTGAGGTCAGGAGGGTTGAGGTCAGGAGGGTTGAGGTCAGGGGGGTTGAGGTCAGGGGGGTTGAGGTCAGGAGGGTTGAGGTCAGGAGGGTTGAGGTCAGGAGGGTTGAGGTCAGGAGGGCTGAGGTCAGGAGGGCTGAGGTCAGGAGGGCTGAGGTCAGGAGGGCTGAGGTCAGGAGGGATGAGGTCAGGAGGACTGAGGTCAGGGGGGTTGAGGTCAGGAGGGCTGAGGTCAGGAGGGATGAGGTCAGGAGGGCTGAGGTCAGGGGGGTTGAGGTCAGGAGGGCTGAGGTCAGGAGGGGTTGTTGCACAGCCCAACAATATTGACCCACAACATAACTCGTCCCTTCATCAACAAATTACCACCATAATACCTACCTTCAAGCTATTTTACTCCTTTATAACCACCAAATCAATTACCTAATAACGAAAAATCATTATACAAATTCTTGTTTAATAATGACCTATT
>NC_091150.1:27977344-28139844 GCF_040958095.1 Procambarus clarkii | reverse complement strand
GGGCGAAATGAGTTTTTATATTTGAAAATTATATTTATCGTGAATGTGGTGGTGGTGTGGTGGTGGTGGTGGTGTGGTGGTGGTGGTGGTGATGTGGTGGTGGTGGTGATGTGGTGGGGATGAATGTAGTTGTGGTGAATGTGGTTGTGGTGTGGTGATGGTGGTTAATGCGGTGGTGGTGTGGTGGTGGTGATGTGGTGGTGGTGAATGTAGTTGTGGTGAATGTGGTGGTGGTGTGGTGATGGTGGTTAATGCGGTGGTGGTGTGGTGGTGGTGATTTGGTGGGAATGAATGTAGTTGTGGTAAATGTGGTGGTGGTGAACGTGGTTGTTGTGGTGGTGAGTGTGCGGTGTTGGTAGTGGTGCTGAATGTGGTTGCGGTGGTGGTGGTGGTGCTGAATGTAGTGGTGAATGTAGTTGTGATTGTGGTGGTTGTGAATGTGGTGGTGGTGGTGGTTGTGAATATGGTGATGGTGGTTGTAAATATGGTGATGGTGGTTGCGAATGTGGTGCTGGTGGTTGTGAATGTGGTGGTGGTGGTGGTGGTTGTGAATGTGGTGGTGGTGGTTGTGAATATGGTGATGGTGGTTGTAAATATGGTGATGGTGGTTGTGAATGTGGTGGTGGTGGTTGTGAATGTGGTGGTGGTGGTGGTGGTGGTTGTGAATATGGTGGTGGTGGTTGTGAATGTGCTGGTGGTGGTTGTGAATGTGGTGGTGGTGGTTGTGAATATGGTGATGGTGGTTGTAAATATGGTGATGGTGGTTGCGAATGTGGTGGTGGTGGTTGTGAATGTGGTGGTGGTGGTTGTGAATATGGTGGTGGTGGTGGTTGTGAATATGGTGGTGGTGGTGGTTGTGAATATGGTGGTGGTGGTGGTTGTGAATATGGTGGTGGTGGTGGTTGTGAATATGGTGGTGGTGGTGGTTGTGAATATGGTGGTGGTGGTGGTTGTGAATATGGTGGTGGTGTTGGTGGTGGTGGTGTGAATATGGTGGTGGTGGTGGTGGTTGTGAATATGGTGGTGGTGGTGGTGGTTGTGAATATGGTGGTGGTGGTGGTTGTGAATATGGTGGTGGTTGTGAATATGGTGGTGGTGGTGGTTGTGAATATGGTGGTGGTGGTGGTTGTGAATATGGTGGTGGTGGTTGCGAATGTGGTGGTGGTGGTTGTGAATGTGGTGGTGGTGGTGGTGGTTGTGAATATGGTGGTGGTGGTGGTTGTGAATATGGTGGTGGTGGTTGCGAATGTGGTGGTGGTGGTGGTGGTTGTGAATATGGTGGTGGTGGTGGTGGTGGTTGTGAATGTGGTGGTGGTGGTGATGGTTGTGAATATGGTGGTGGTGGTGGTTGTGAATATGGTGGTGGTGGTTGCGAATGTGGTGGTGGTGGTGGTGGTTGTGAATATGGTGGTGGTGGTGGTGTGAATATGGTGGTGGTGGTTGCGAATGTGGTGGTGGTGGTTGTGAATGTGGTGGTGGTGGTGGTGGTTGTGAATATGGTGGTGGAGGTGGTTGTGAATATGGTGGTGGTGGTGGTGTGAATATGGTGGTGGTGGTGGTGTGAATATGGTGGTGGTGGTGGTTGTGAATATGGTGGTGGTGGTGGTGTGACTATGGTGGTGGTGGTGGTGGTTGTGAATATGGTGGTGGTGGTGGTGGTTGTGAATATGGTGGTGGTGGTTGTGAATATGGTGGTGGTGGTGGTTGTGAATATGGTGGTGGTGGTGGTTGTGAATATGGTGGTGGTGGTGGTTGTGAATATGTTGGTGGTGGTGGTGGTGGTAGTGGTGGTGGTGAGAATATGGTGGTGGTGGTGGTGTGAATATAGTGGTGGTGGTGGTGTGAATATGGTGGTGGTGATGGTGGTTGTGAATATGGTGGTGGTGGTGTGAATATGGTGGTGGTGGTGTGAATATGGTGGTGGTGGTGGTTGTGAATATGGTGGTGGTGGTGGTGGTGTGAATATGGTGGTGGTGGTGTGAATATGGTGGTGGTGGTGGTGGTGTGAATATGGTGGTGGTGGTGGTGGTGGTGTGAATATGGTGGTGGTGGTGGTGGTGGTTGTGAATATGGTGGTGGTGGTAGTTGTGAATATGGTGGTGGTGGTGGTGGTGGTAGTTGTGAATATGGTGGTGGTGGTAGTGGTGGTGGTTGTGAATATGGTGGTGGTGGTGGTTGTGAATATGGTGGTGGTGGTGGTGGTGGTTGTGAATATGGCGGTGGTGGTGGTGATGTGAATATGGTGGTGGTGGTGGTGGTGGTGGTAGTTGTGAATATGGTGGTGGTGGTGGTGGTGGTGGTGGTTGTGAATATGGTGGTGGTGGTTGTGAATATGGTGGTGGTGGTTGTGACTATGGTGGTGGTGGTGGTGGTTGTGAATATGGTGGTGGTGGTGGTGAATGTGGTGGTGGTGGTGGTGAATATGGTGGTGGTGGTGGTTAATATGGTGGTGGTGGTGAATATGGTGGTGGTGGTGGTGAATATGGTGGTGGTGGTGGTGAATATGGTGGTGGTGAATATGGTGGAGGTGGTGAATATGGTGGTGGTGGTGGTGGTGGTGAATATGGTGGTAGTGGTGGTGGTGGTGGTGGTGGTGAATATGGTGGTGGTGGTGGTGGTGAATATGGTAGTGGTGGTGGTGGTGAATATGGTGGTGGTAGTTGTGGTGGTGGCGAATATGGTGGTGGTGGTGGTGGGGAATATGGTGGTGGTAGTGGTGGTGGTGGCGAATATGGTGGTGGTGGTGTGAATATGGTGGTGGTAGTGGTGGTGGTGGCGAATATGGTGGTGGTGAATATGGTGGTGGTGGTGGTGGTGGTGGTGAATATGGTGGTGGTGGTGGTAGTGGTGGTGGTGGCGAATATGGTGGTGGTGAATATGGTGGTGGTAGTGGTGGTGGTGGCGAATATGGTGGTGGTTGTGTGAATATGGTGGTGGTGGTGGTGGTGAGTATGGTGGTGGTGGTGGTGGTGGTGGTGAATATGGTGGTGGTGGTGGTGAATATGGTGGTGGTAGTGGTGGTGGTTGTGAATATGGTGGTGTATATATATATAGGAAATATATCCTTATTTCTGTGTTTTCCCCTACCCCAGACGTGGCCACACATTAACCAGTGGTAACCAAGATGATACACACACCAGCTGGTCCCACACAGCCAGGGGCTAGAGAGCTGCTCCAGTACTAGAGAGCTGCTCCAGTACTAGAGAGCTGCTCCAGTACACTCAGTTATTCAACAGCCAACCCCACATGTGTCTGTCCCTTGAGCTGCTATTCTGGTTCAGGCTACCTGGGGTGGGGGGGGGGGGGGGGGGGGGGGAACAGTTCCAGGTCATACAAGCTTGACCTTTCTCCATGACCACTCTCACTGTTCACATATAACTGCGTCCCTACGTGCTGACACACACATACACACACACACACACACACACACACACACACACACACAAGGGGACACAGGTGGAAACTGAGTGGCCAAATGAGCCACAGAGATATTAGAAAGAACTTTTTTAGTGTCAGAGTGGTTGACAAATGGAATGCATTAGGGGGTGATGTGGTGGAGGCTGACTCCATACACAGTTTCAAATGTAGATATGATAGAGCCCGATAGGCTCAGGAATTTGTACACCAGTTGATTGACAATTGAGAGGCGGGACCAAAGAGCCAGAGCTCAACCCCCGCAAACACAACTAGGTGAGTACAACTAGGTGAGTACACACACACACACGATGCCAATGGTAATGTTTGGTGACGACCCCAAAATTATGAGGATTGTTGGAAATTTCCAACACTGAATACAACACTGTTGTATTCTCATTAATTATTACTAATTCTACTAATCATTGTAGTAAGTAAAATTAACACAACGTAGAATTCACATGTACTAATAATTACATCTGTACAATAGGCTAGAATTCTTACGTCACCCGACGCCAGTATTGCGTCGGATTTCATTGTAATAAACACATTTATATCCAATGTGCCTGAGAATTGAATTCGATTCTCTATAACAAACGGTGTTCTGTGTGATAATTAATTACAGATAAACTGACCTCCAACTAAAGCCAAATAGAGAGTTTATAGTTATAGCAGATATCTAGTAATAAAAATTAACGTCACGCGTGAATGCCATGGAGAGACATTAATTCTTCTCCATTATACGTTTACTATCATAGCACTGGCAAATGATAATATTTAACTCTTCCAAATAATAAACCCGTCCTAACCCGAGCATTTCAAGCACAACCGCGAGAAATGATGATGTCCATAATAATAATTTGGTTAATAAACGCGGGACGCGGGGCGGTGTGGGAGAGGACGCCAGTGCACGTGCTGAATCGCTCCCGAGCGGACCTGTTCACGTGTTGCTCACGAGGAGACGCCATTACCCAGTCATCGGGGTAAACGCTATCCATACTACAGAAGAAAGTCGCCACTGTGAGGCGTGAAGAGCCTTGCAGACAATACCTTCACCTGGTGTCAGTGTCATTCACGGAACTTGTTAAATTTGGTTCTTTGTGACTCCACGTGACCGGCCAGGGAAGCGCGTCATTATCCAGGATAGGCCAAGCCAGAGCCTGGGACGCGAATTTCGGCAAGCCTAAACTTACACAGTGCCCATATTAGCTAAGTATCTTATCCTTATTTGATGCATCTGATAGGGTGTAGACTTATAGCTGGGTAGCTTGTCGTGACGACGTATAACAACAATAAATCACAGGTCATTATCATTCATTTACCATTAATATTAAATTATTGAGCATAGAAATACAGTAGTTTAATTTGTTGCTACTGTAAATATTTATTTTGCAGCGTGTGAGGAGAATTCTTCGAGCTGTCCTTTCCCATGTTAATCAACTCCTAGTGTTCCATGCCGAGTCCAGGAGAATCAGAGGAAGCGTCGTGACTAACTTCTAAGGAATCGTCATTAAGCTAAGATTCCTTTGTATTCCTCTCATTTATTATCTGTACTCTTTTACATGCAGAACTCTGTTTATTGGATTAACATGTGTTTATTATGATTATTATTATTATGTTCATAATCTATGTTCTCATTAATGATAACGATAATGATTTCATAAGTATTCACAGGATTAGATTATTATACATTGGATTAGTGAACGAACCACACTAGTTCCTGGACGTACTGAGTTCCAGTAATAACCCCCCAATGTAGGTGTTTGAGGTTTGATTCATTTAATTATACAGCCCATTAATTATTTCAATGATCATATTCTCTAGTATTTTATCCATAGTTACTGGTTCATCTAGGAATTACCTAATGATCATAATTTCTCAGTTTCCCTCTTTACTATAAAAGCGGGTGGTCCTTCGTAATTTAATTTACTATATTAATATTTAAATAATTAGATTCAAGCCCAAATGTCCCACAAGGATTAAGACAGAGGAGGACAGCTTGAGGCTTCAAAAAGACCTGGACAAGCCGCAGGAATGGTTGAACAAATGGTTGTTAGAGTTTAACCCAAGCAAATGTAATGTTAAGAAGATAGATGTAGCGAGCAGGAGACTAGATAAAAGGTATCATTTGGGAGATGAAATTCTTCAAGAGTCAGAGAGAAAGACCTGGGGGTTGATATCACGCCAGACCTGTCCCCTGAAGCTCATATCAAGAGGATAACATCAGCGGCATATGCCTGGTTGGCTAACATAAGAACGGCCTTTAGAAACTTGTGTAAGGAATCTTTCAGAACTTTATATACCACCTATGTCAGACCAATCCTGGAGTATGCGGCTCCAGCATGGAGTTCATATTTAGTCAAGCATAAGATTAAACTGGAAAAGGTTCAAAGGTCTGCCACCAGACTAGTACCCGAACTGAGAGGTATGAGCTACGAGGAGAGACTACGGGAATTAAACCTCACATCGCTGGAAGAGAGAAGAGTTAGAGGGGGATCTGATCACCACATACAAAATTCTCAAAGGAATTAATAGGGTAGATAAAGGCAGGCTATTTAACACAAGGGGCACGCTATTTAACACAAGGGGCACACGCACTAGGGAACACAGGTGGAAACTGAGTGCCCAAATGAGCAACAGAGATATTAGAAAGAACTTTTTCAGTGTCAGAGTGGTTGACAAATGGAATGCATTAGGAAGTGATGTGGTGGAATTAACAAGGGCCACAGAGGGACAAATTGAAATTTTTAAATTTTGCCCCGAGGGGCGAGTTTATTGGGCAGCGCCACTCATCTTGTGAGTGAACATACCGCCATAGCAGAATGTACAACACTCCCCAATAGGAAGAAAACCCGCTGGGTTGTTCATCCTGTCACTTGTACCCAGACACAGCTGGGACTTGCTTAACTGTCTCAAGTGAACAGCTCCTCAAACAAGAAGATTAACATTTATCAACCCTTAAAAGCTTACGTTATCTTGCGGGTGCAAAATGGGGAAATCTTTTAAGAACAGTATCAATATTTGACAAATAGTGTTTTCCTAACTCAAACAATGTGGGGTTTATTATTCTACAGTTATTCCTAATGTCTCTCAGGTGTTCACATTCACGTAGATAGTGGTCAAGGCGGTGTCCGTCACTCTCACCACAGATTCTGCAACTTCGCTGATCAACTGTTGTTTCCATTCCAAATCTCCATGGATATTTGTATCCAAGACGGATTCTCGCTATTACTGATTCTCTCCCTCGTCGTCCTCCTCTTCGGCCATAATGATTGGGATTGCCAGCTGCAACCATGTTGTACCATCGTACAGATTCACTGGTTTGTGCTTCTATCCTCCTTTCCTCAGTTACCTTGTCACGGTGATGTTGCCTGATAATACCTCTAATTTGTAGTTGAGTCTTGGGTATGAAGTATTCAATATGGTCTCCTTCAGCGCCTTCAGCAGCCAGCACATCTGCTCGTTCATTCCCACATATTCCAACATGGGAGGGGATCCACAGAAACTTGATGACTCTTCCCTGATTGGTAAGTACTCTCACCGCTCTCTTGATTTCAGCGACTATTGCAAGATTTTCTCCCCGATGTTTACTTAGGCTTTGCGGTGCTGCTTTTGAATCGGTGCAAATCACTGCACCATTAGTGTTCCGTTCAAGAAACCTTAACGCCATAACAATGGCAGTTAGCTCTGCTTGCGTTGAAGAGGCATAGTTCTCAATACGTGCTTTTTCTTCATTTCTGCGTTGGAAGGTATTATCCTTGATTACCGTGTATGCTGCACCAGCCCTGCCATTGACAGGATTAGATGACCCGTCAGTGTAGATTTGATCTAGTTCATCTCCGGCTTCTTTATAAATTTCCTCGAGATACTTGTGCCTCATTTCTTGTGGTATCATGTTGGATTTTTTCATTGCCATTTCACTGATGATGATCTTGCATGAGTCATCCTCCCAGGGAGGTAACCTCTCTACAGGCAGGAGCTCACGGGCTTGCTCAAGCAGGTGAAGCTCTTCAAGGTAGCAGACTGCTCTGTGATGCCATTTTTTGCTTCTCCTGTTTCCCCCTGAAAGTAGCACAGAGCTCAGTTTTTTTTTGGCAATATCATTGTAATGGGGATCTCTGGCTATCCTAATTGCAAGCTTAGCATTCAGCTCCTGAATTCTGCTTTTAACACTGGGAAGGGACAACTCCTCTCGTAGATTAGACGTTTTGGCAGTTCTTGGAACTCCAAGAATGATTGTCATGGCTTCATTTTGAATGCTTTCAAGCCTTTTCATATCGCTTTGGGAGTAGGTGCACAGTACTGGTGCGGCATAGTCTATGACGGAGCGCACATAGGCTGTGTACATCATTTTAAGCACGGCAATAGAGGCTCCATGAGAATGGACATGGAGCCTCAGAGGGACAAAAATAACAAACATTACATTAAAACATTACATTAAGAAAAGAACAATCAACACTTCGAGCCCGACAAAAACAACAAACTTATAACATAATTGAAACACAACGAAACCACAAAAATGTTCGGAACCTATGAGGAAATATTGAGGATATATATACAATGGGATCGAACCAGCGTACCTAGACGTAATATTTCTCCTACAACACAACTCCCTGTTCACACACCGTCACTTTACAATGAAATACCAGCACTGTTTTTACTCAATAAAAAGCTTTATTCCACTGGCCAAGACCGTATCAAGTTTATTGAGATAATAAAATAAGTCGTGAATGGACAGAGTAACTTAGGCTACGTTTACCTCTTTATTTGCCTTTACTGCAGTTAAAAGTATTTATTTATTCCTATTTCTAAGGTTTGACATCTAATTGCCTCGTTACAGGAGCAGTCTTGTTGAAGCACCGAGGGGGAGGCCAACACGTGACCTGAAATTGAATCTGGTGTCTGGGGTGTGATGGTGGGGGGGGGGAGGGGGGGACATGACCTTTGACCTTATCTGGGGAAGGTCAGGCAGAAAGGGCCATAGGAGCGGGTACTAATTACGTTATGTGGTACACGGTGTGTTTGCGCGCGCGTGAGAGTGTGCGCATGTGTGAGTGTGAGGGTGTATGTGTGTGACAGTCTGTGTGAGCGTGTGTGTACTCACCTAGTTGTACTCACCTAGTTGTGTTTGCAGGGGTTGAGCTCTGGCTCTTTGGTCCCGCCTCTCAACCGTCAATCAACAGGTGTACAGATTCATGAGCCTATCGGGCTCTGTCATATCTACACTTGAAACTGTGTATGGAGTCAGCCTCCACCACATCACTTCCTAATGCATTCCATTTGTCAACCACTCTGACACTAAAAAAGTTCTTTCTAATATCTCTGTGGCTCATTTGGGCACTCAGTTTCCACCTGTGTCCCCTTGTGCGTGTTCCCCTTGTGTTAAATAGACTGTCTTTATCTACCCTATCAATCCCCTTCAGAATCTTGAATGTGGTGATCATGTCCCCCCTAACTCTTCTGTCTTCCAGCGAAGTGAGGTTTAATTCCCGTAGTCTCTCCTCGTAGCTCATACCTCTCAGCTCGGGTACTAGTCTGGTGGCAAACCTTTGAACCTTTTCCAGTTTAGTCTTATCCTTGATTAGATATGGACTCCATGCTGGGGCTGCATACTCCAGGATTGGCCTGACATATGTGGTATACAAAGTTCTGAATGATTCTTTACACAAGTTTCTGAATGCCGTTCGTATGTTGGCCAGCCTGGCATATGCCGCTGATGTTATCCGCTTGATATGTGCTGCAGGAGACAGGTCTGGCGTGATATCAACCCCCAAGTCTTTTTCCTTCTCTGACTCCTGAAGAATTTCCTCTCCCAGATGATACCTTGTATCTGGCCTCCTGCTCCCTACACCTATCTTCATTACATTACATTTGGTTGGGTTAAACTCTAACAACCATTTGTTCGACCATTCCTTCAGCTTGTCTAGGTCTTCTTGAAGCCTCAAACAGTCCTCTTCTGTTTTAATCCTTCTCATAATTTTAGCATCGTCCGCAAACATTGAGAGAAATGAATCGATACCCTCCGGGAGATCATTTACATATATCAGAAACAAGATAGGACCGAGTACAGAGCCCTGTGGGACTCCACTGGTGACTTCACGCCAATCGGAGGTCTCACCCCTCACCGTAATTCTCTGCTTCCTATTGCTTAGATACTCCCTTATCCACTGGAGCACCTTACCAGCTACACCTGCCTGTCTCTCCAGCTTATGTACCAGCCTCTTATGCGGTACTGTGTCAAAGGCTTTCCGACAATCCAAGAAAATGCAGTCCGCCCAGCCCTCTCTTTCTTGCTTAATCTGTGTCACCTGATCGTAGAATTCTATCAAGCCTGTAAGGCAAGATTTACCCTCCCTGAATCCATGTTGGCGATTTGTCACGAAGTCTCTTCTCTCCAGATGTGTTACCAGGTTTTTTCTCACGATCTTCTCCATCACCTTGCATGGTATACAAGTCAAGGACACTGGCCTGTAGTTCAGTGCCTCTTGTCTGTCGCCCTTTTTGTATATTGGGACCACATTCGCCGTCTTCCATATTTCTGGTAGGTCTCCCGTCTCTAGTGACTTACTCTACACTATGGAGAGTGGCAGGCAAAGTGCCTCTGCACACTCTTTCAGTACCCATGGTGAGATTCCATCTGGACCAACAGCCTTTCTAACATCCAGATCCAGCAGGTGTCTCTTGACCTCCTCTCTCGTAATTTCGAACTCCTCCAAGGCCGCCTGGTTTACCTCCCTTTCTCCTAGCACAGTGACCTCACCTTGTTCTATTGTGAAGACCTCCTGGAACCTCTTGTTGAGTTCCTCACACACCTCTCTGTCATTCTCTGTATACCTGTCCTCGCCTGTTCTAAGTTTCAATACCTGTTCTTTCACTGTTGTTTTCCTTCTGATGTGACTGTGGAGTAGCTTTGGTTCGGTCTTGGCTTTGTTTGCTATATCATTTTCAAAATTTTTCTCTGCTTCTCTTCTCACCCTGACGTACTCATTCCTGGTTCTCTGGTATCTCTCTCTGCTTTCTGGTGTTCTGTTATTCCGGAAGTTCCTCCACGCCTTTTTGTTCAGTTTCTTCGCTTCCATACATGCCCTATTATACCATGGATTCTTCTGTTGCTTCTCGGATTTTTCCCTTTGGGCTGGGATGAACCTGTTTACTGCCTCCTGACACTTTTGGGTAACATAGTCCATCATACCCTGTACAGACTTGTCTCTGAGGTCTGTGTCCCAAGGTATTTCACTTAGGAAACTTCTCATCTGTTCATAATTCCCCTTTCGGTATGCCAGCCTTTTGATTCCTAGTTCTTTTTGGGGGGAGATAAGTCTGTGTGTATTTGAGCGTGTGTGTGTATGTGAGCGTGTGTGTGTATGTGAGCGTGTGTGTGTGTGAGCGTGAGTGTGTGCGAGCGTGAGTGTGTGCTGACCTAGTTGTGCTTGCAGGGTCGTGTATTAGCTCTTAAGCCCCGCCTTTCGACCATAATTAGTTGTGACTTGTCACTCGTTTTTTTCACCCATTTAACAGTGACAACTGTGGATGGAATAGGCTTCGAGAACTTTCTCACATCCTCTCCATTTACAACTCTTAAAGACTGAAAAAGTTCTTTGTCAGTTCTGAAGTTCTGTGATTGTTCTGTGATTCATCTATGTTTCCAGTTTTCAATTATGTCCTCTAGTTCTACTTTTCCTTAGTTTGAAGATTGCTTCCATATCTGTTTTGTCTATCCCCCACTTAGTATCGTGTACGTCGTTATCATGTCTGTCTGTAGTGCAGTTCCTCAATCTGTTTTCATAGCTCTGTCCCCTTGACTCAGGAACGAGTCTTACTGCATAGTTTGGGATGTGTTCTAGTATACTCAATAACCTGCGTGCCGGGCTGTGGTGGGTATGTGGGCCTGCGGGCCGCTCCAAGCAACAGCCTGGTGGACCAAACTCTCACAAGTCAAGCCTGGCCTCGGGCCGGGCTTGGGGAGTAGAAGAACTCCCACAACCCCATTAACCAGGTATTAACCAAGTCTCACAAAGGACAGGTACAACACTAGGATAGGATGCGTGTCCAGGTTCCTGAAGGATAACGAGACGTGTACCAGTATGGCGGCCCTCGTTATCCTGCTGACGTGTGCCTCTGGTGATATCTCCCAAGTTATGCCCACTCCTAAGTCTTTCTCTTTTTACAGAAGCTTTGAAATTGTCTTCCCTTCATTCTGTACTGTATGGAAGGTTCTAGTTTATATCTTCATAATATTGCATTTGTTAGTGTTAAAAGTCCATTGGCCATTTCTCAGACCATCTCTAGAGATTGTCTTGTTCATCTTGTAATGTATTACAGTCCTCATCAGTTCTGAATCGTCTCATCAGTTTACCATCGTCAGCAAACATGGGTAAGAATGAGTTTACTTCCTCTGTTTGATAGTTTACGTATATTAAGAACAGGATTGGCCTCAGTACTGGCCCTTGAGGTGCTCCACTCGTTACCTTTTTCTAGTAAGATACACCAGATTCTTTTTCTTGTTTTATAGGACAAGAAACCTTGTGAGGAACAGTGTCAACAGCTTTCTTGCAATCCAGGAAAATGCAGTCTACATAATCCTCTTTATCCTGTTTAATTCATAATAATTCATTGTGTCGGGGGACAGGCAGCCAGTTTACGCATACCGTACAAGTTAGGCTTACAACGAGCTCCCCCCCCCCAGGGTTCAATCACTGACCCTCCCCCAGGGTTCAATCACTGACCCTTCCCCAGGATGTAACCCCAACACCAACTGGCTAACTCCTTGGTTACTATTTAATGCTAGGTAGACAGGGGCCAATCAGTGCTCATTCCAAGTCCATTCCATCCAGCGGTCGACCCCAAAGACGCATTCATACATTTTAACATTCTTTGCATTCAAAACAGGAATTTTTTCAAATATAAATCAATATTATTGTATACTAGAATACTGTGCATATTTAGGCACTGGTTAGGTTAGGTGTTTATGTTCTGTTGGTGATTATTTGTATTTGTAGTACGTGGGTGAAGCATTTACAGCGTTGTGGTTCGAACAAAAGTCGTCAGTGAAGCACTTGTTCCGGAAGTGTTCGAACGTCATCAGTTGAGAGTCGTGTGTAAACCGTTTTTCATTCATAAACAGCGGGTTTGGCGGGTGGATGGAATGCACTTTGACCTTTGTGTATGAGGACCAGCTGCAGGAGCATTAGGTGATGGGAACGCAGCCAACCCTTCCTGTTCCGCCCGGGATTCGAACCCGAAATTCTCGGGTTTCTTACCTCACTTCTTCCTTTACTCCCTCTAATATCAATTCAATTTGGACCAGTCTTTCCTCTGACAGTGCTTGTCACTTCAGAGCCGTAGAAGGATAGCAGCTCTGGTGATATCCTAAAAGCTTCCTGGAAGCCTTGAACGAGTTCGTCGCACACTTCCTTATCGTTCTTTGTGAGGCCGCCTCCTCGTTTGTGTACCCTTCAACATGATGTAGAGCAGTGATTTGTCGGTTTGTCAGTCAACACGCTCCAAAGTGGACCTCTTGGAGGAAGTGTGTGTTATTTTGGTAATTGCTACTCAGAGCTAAGGACTGAGATCCTGCACCCTACAGTGTGTACAGGTGTGTGGCCCAACCTACAGTGTGTACAGGTGTGTGGCCCAACCTACAGTGTGTATAGGTGTGTGGCCCAACCTACAGTGTGTACAGGTGTGTGGCCCAACCTACAGTGTGTACATGTGTGGCCCAACCTACAGTGTGTACATGTGTGGCCCAACCTACAGTGTGTACAGGTGTGGCCCACCCTACAGTGTGTACAGGTTTGGCGAACCCTACAGTGTGTACAGATGTGGCCCACCCTACAGTGTGAACAGATGTGGTCCAGCCTACAGTGTATACAGGTGTGGCCCAGCCTTCAGTGTTTACATGTGTGGTCCAGCCTACAGTGTGTACAGGTGTGGCCCACCCTACAGTGTGTACAGGTGTGGCCCACCCTACAGTGTGTACAGGTGTGGCCCACCCTACAGTGTGTACAGGTTTGGCGAACCCTACAGTGTGTACAGATGTGGCCCACCCTACAGTGTGTACAGATGTGGCCCACCCTACAGTGTGTACAGGTGTGTGTCCCAGCCAACAGTGTGTACAGGTGTGTGGCCCAGCCTACAGTGTGAACAGGTGTGTGGCCCAGCCTACAGTGTGTACAGGTGTGGCCCAGCCTACAGTGTGTATATGTGTGGCCCAGCCTACAGTGTGTATATGTGTGGCCCAGCCTACAGTGTGTATATGTGTGGCCCAGCCAACAGTGTGTACAGGTGTGGCCCAGCCTACAGTGTGTACATGTGTGGCCCAGTCTACAGTGAGTACAGGTGTGGCCCAGCCTACAGTGTGTACAGGTCTGGCCCAGCCTACAGTGTGTACATGTGTGGCCCAGCCAACAGTGTGTACAGCCGTGGCCCAGCCTACAGTGTGTACAGGTGTGGCCCAGTCAACTGTGTGTACATGTGTGGCCCAGCCAACAGTGTGTACATGTGTAGCCCAGCCTACAGTGTGTACAGCCGTGGCCCAGCCAACAGTGTGTACAGGTGTGTGGCCCAGGATACAGTGTACAGGTGTGGCCCAGCCTACAGTGTACAGGTGTGGCCCAGCCTACAGTGTGTACAGGTTTGGCCCAGCCTACAGTGTTTACAGGTGTGGCCCAGCCTACAGTGTATACAGGTGTGGCCCAGCCTTCAGTGTTTACAGGTGTGGTCCAGCCTACAGTGTGTACAGGTGTGGCCCACCCTACAGTGTGTACAGGTGTGGCCCACCCTACAGTGTGTACAGGTGTGGACCACCCTACAGTGTGTACAGGTGTGGCCCACCCTACAGTGTGTACAGGTGTGGCCCACCCTACAGTGTGTACAGGTGTGGCCCACCCTACAGTGTGTACAGGTTTGGCGAACCCTACAGTGTGTACAGATGTGGCCCACCACACAGTGTGTACAGATGTGGCCCACCCTACAGTGTGTACAGGTGTGGCCCAGCCTTCAGTGTTTACAGGTGTGGCCCAACCTACAGTGTGTACAGGTGTGGCCTATCCTACAGTGTGTACAGATGTGGCCCACCCTACAGTGTGTACAGATGTGGCCCACCCTACAGTGTGTACAGGTGTGGCCCAGCCTTCAGTGTTTACAGGTGTGGCCCAACCTACAGTGTGTACAGGTGTGGCCCACCCTACAGTGTGTACAGGTTTGGCGAACCCTACAGTGTGTACAGATGTGGCCCACCCTACAGTGTGTACAGATGTGGCCCAGCCTACAGTGTATACAGGTGTGGCCCAGCCTTCAGTGTGTATATGTGTGGCCCAGCCTACAGTGTGTATATGTGTGGCCCAGCCTACAGTGTGTATATGTGTGGCCCAGCCAACAGTGTGTACAGGTGTGGCCCAGCCTACAGTGTGTACATGTGTGGCCCAGCCTACAGTGAGTACAGGTGTGGCCCAGCCTACAGTGTGTACAGGTCTGGCCCACCCTACAGTGTGTACATGTGTGGCCCAGCCTACAGTGTGTACATGTGTGGCCCAGCCAACAGTGTGTACAGCCGTGGCCCAGCCTACAGTGTGTACAGGTGTGGCCCAGCCAACTGTGTGTACATGTGTGGCCCAGCCAACAGTGTGTACATGTGTAGCCCAGCCTACAGTGTGTACAGCCGTGGCCCAGCCAACAGTGTGTACAGGTGTGTGGCCCAGGATACAGTGTACAGGTGTGGCCCAGCCTACAGTGTACAGGTGTGGCCCAGCCTACAGTGTGTACAGGTTTGGCCCAGCCTACAGTGTTTACAGGTGTGGCCCAGCCTACAGTGTATACAGGTGTGGCCCAGCCTTCAGTGTTTACAGGTGTGGTCCAGCCTACAGTGTGTACAGGTGTGGCCCACCCTACAGTGTGTACAGGTGTGGCCCACCCTACAGTGTGCACAGGTGTGGCCCACCCTACAGTGTGTACAGGTGTGGCCCACCCTACAGTGTGTACAGGTGTGGCCCACCCTACAGTGTGTACAGGTTTGGCGAACCCTACAGTGTGTACAGATGTGGCCCACCCTACAGTGTGTACAGATGTGGCCCACCCTACAGTGTGTACAGGTGTGGCCCAGCCTTCAGTGTTTACAGGTGTGGCCCAACCTACAGTGTGTACAGGAGTGGCCTACCCTACAGTGTGTACAGGTGTGGCCCAACTACAGTGTGTACAGGTGTGGCCCAGCCTACAGTGTGTACAGGTGTGGCCCTGCCAACTGTGTGTACATGTGTGGCCCAGCCAACAGTGTGTACATGTGTAGCCCAGCCTACAGTGTGTACAGCCGTGGCCCAGCCAACAGTGTGTACAGGTGTGTGGCCCAGGATACAGTGTACAGGTGTGGCCCAGCCTACAGTGTGTACAGGTTTGGCCCAGCCTACAGTGTTTACAGGTGAGGCCCAGCCTACAGTGTGTACAGGTGTGTGGCCCAGCCTACAGTGTGTACAGGTGTGGCCCAGCCAACAGTGTGTACAGGTGTGGCCCAGCCTACAGTGTTTACAAGTATTGCCCACCCTACAGTGTGTACAGGTGTGGCCCAGCCTACAGTGTTTACAGGTGTGGCTCAGTCTATAGTGTTTACAGGTGTGGCCAAGCCTACAGTGTACATGTGTGGCCCAGCCTACAGTGTGTACAGGTGTTGCCCAGCCTACAGTGTGTACAGGTGTGGCCCAGCCTACAGTGTATACAGGTGTGGCCCAGCCTTCAGTGTTTACAGGTGTGGCCCAACCTACAGTGTGTACAGGTGTGGCCTACCGTACAGTGTGTACAGGTGTGGCCCAACTACAGTGTGTACAGGTGTGGCCCACCCTACAGTGTGTACAGGTGTGGCGAACCCTACAGTGTGTACAGATGTGGCCCACCCTACAGTGTGTACAGGTGTGGCCCACTCAACAGTGTGTACAGGTGTGGCCTACCCTACAGTGTGTACAGGTGTGGCCCAACCTACAGTGTGTACAGGTGTGGCCCACCCTACAGTGTGTACAGGTGTGGCCCACCCTACAGTGTGTAGAGGTGTGGCCCACCCTACAGTGTGTAGAGGTGTGGTCCATCCTACAGTGTGTACAGGTGTGGCCCACCCTACAGTGTGTACAGGTGTGGCCCACCCTACAGTGTGTACAGGTGTGGCCCATCCTACAGTGTGTACAGGTGTGGCCCACTCTACAGTGAGTACAGGTGTGGCCCACCCTACAGTGTGTACAGGTGTGGCACAGCCAAGTGTGCATATGTATGGCCCAGCCTACAGCAGGAGCAGGAGACCAGATACAAGGTATCATCTGGGATATGACATACTTCAAGTCAGAGATAGAGAAAGACCTGGGGGTTTATATCCTGCCAGACCTGTCCCCTGAAACCCATATCAAGAGGATAACATCAGCGGCATATGCCAGGCTGCCCAACATAAGAACGGCATTCAGAAACTTGTGTAAGGAATCATTCAGAACTTTGTATACCACATATGTCAGACCAATCCTGGAGTATGCAGCCCCAACATGGAGTCCATATCTAGTCAAGGATAAAACTAAACTGGAAAAGGTTCAAAGGTTTGCCACCAGACTAGTACCCGAGCTGAGAGGTATGAGCTACGAGGAGAGACTACGGGAATTAAACCTTACTTCGCTGGAAGACAGAAGAGTTAGGGGGGACATGATCACCACATTCAAGATACTCAAGGGAATTGATAGGGTAGATAAAGACAGGCTATTTAACACAAGGGGCACACGCACAAGGGGACACAGGTGGAAACTGAGTGCCCAAATAAGCCACAGAGATATTAGAAAGAACTTTTTTAGTGTCAGAGTGGTTGACAAATGGAATGCATTAGGAAGTAATGTGGTGGAGGCTGACTCCATACACAGTTTCAAGTGTAGATATGATAGAGCCCAGTAGGCTCAGGCACCTGTACACCTGTTGATTGACGGTTGAGAGGCGGGACCAAAGAGCCAAAGCTCAAACCCATCAAGCACAATTAAGTGAGTACCTGCCACCACACCACATTGTACCACACACACCTGCCACCACACCACAGTGTACCACACACCTGCCACCACACCTCAGTGTACCACACACCTGCCACCACACCACAATGTACCACACACCTGCCACCACACCTCAGTGTACCACCCACCTGCCACCACACCACAGTGTACCACACACCTGCCACCACACCACAGTGTACCACACACCTGCCACCACACCTCAGTGTACCACACACCTGCCACCACACCACAGTGTACCACACACCTGCCACCACACCACAGTGTACCACACACCTGGCACCACGCCACAGTGTACCACACACCTGCCACCACACCACAGTGTACCACACACCTGCCACCTCATCACAGTGTACCACACACCTGCCACCTCATCACAGTGTACCACACACCTGCCACCACACCACAGTGTACCACACACCTGCCACCAGGCCACAGTGTACCACACACCTGCCACCACACCACAGTGTACCACACACCTGCCACCACACCTCAGTGTACCACACACCTGCCACCACACCACAGTGTACCACACACCTGCCACCACACCACAGTGTACCACACACCTGCCACCACACCACAGTGTACCACACACCTGCCACCACACCTCAGTGTACCAAACACCTGCCACCACACCACAGTGTACCACACACCTGCCACCACAGTGTACCACACACACACACACCCATACATCACACTACACAAATACACACTCCACCCAGAAACAATTTATTAGTCTTCTACCTTCCAGTATCTGGCTATAAATTGGGGCGAGTCTGTAGCTATTTTATCTCCGACGGAGAGAGAGAGAGAGAGAGAGAGAGAGAGAGAGAGAGAGAGAGAGAGAGAGAGAGAGAGAGAGAGAGAGAGAGAGAGAGAGAGAGAGAGAGAGAGAGAGAGAGAGAGAGAGAGACAGAGACAGAGACAGAGACAGAGACAGAGAGAGAGAGAGAGAGAGAGAGAGAGAGAGAGAGAGAGAGAGAGAGAGAGAGTAAGAGTATAAAACGGAATAGATTAATCGTAAACGTATGCTAGGTTTGAGATGTTCAAAGCCTATCAAATGCATTCATTGGTTTAATTTAGTACATATATCTACTATACTACTTCTCGGAAGAATTAGGTGTGGTTGTTAACGTTCCTTCTCAAGCCGTTTACAAAATTAGTTCATATTTTGTACACTGCGTCAATAGTATCTAGAGATACTATTATTTTGGGGGGGATAAGTTGCATTTCTCACTAAATTACGTAAATATTCTCAGTTATACACATTTCTCAGTCATTTTATATACATTTCCCATTCAGTTATATACATTTCTCAGTCATTTTATACACATTTCCCATTCAGTTATACTAATTACTCTCAGACTATACGCATTTCTCACTCAGGCAAATGTGTTCACTCATTAATACATATTTCTCAGCCAAACACATTTCTCTCTCACGTATGCGCCTTTCCCACTCGAACTCTAAAACATTTCATACACGAGCTTTTCAATTCAATTAACACCCATTTTCACATCACTTAACCAATTAAGGTAATAATTAACATGACCAAAAGCCGATTTTTATTTGTCTGCTTGAAAGTTTTTGATTTCTGATGGTTGAACGATGATTTGGCCTCGAGAGAGAGAGAGAGAGAAGAGAGAGAGAGAGAGAGAGAGAGAGAGAGAGAGAGAGAGAGAGAGAGAGAGAGAGAGAGAGAGAGAGAGAGAGAGAGAGAGAGACAGAGACAGAGACAGAGACAGAGACAGAGAGAGACAGAGAGAGAGAGAGAGAGAGAGAGAGAGAGAGAGAGAGAGAGAGAGAGAGAGAGAGAGAGAGAGAGAGAGAGAGAGAGAGAGAGAGAGAGAGAGAGAGAGACAGAGAGAGACAGAGACAGAGAGAGACAAAGAGAGACAGAGAGAGACAGAGAGAGATAGAAGAGAGAGAGAGACAGAGAGAGAGAGAGAGAGAGGGGTAATCCCTTTCTTAATTAACTGGCAATCCAAATAACTTTGGATTACCAGTTAAGGTTCAAATGCTACACATCTCAGACTCAATTACAGAGCTAACAAGGGCCAGGCCTCACGAACGGACTCTACACGAGAGGATAGTCATGAATACGGACTCTACATGAGAGGATAGTCATGAATAAAGCTGAATGTATTAACCCCTCGACCGGTGCCGGCGTACCACAGGACAGTGTACTGGGACTCTCCTGGAAATGTCGACTTCAACATGTTGCAATAATTCATGCCGGATGCCCAAGACTATGCAGGTGTCCGAGGGCATACTGTTGCTCTAGACTATGCTGTTGCTCTAGACTATGTTGTTGCTCTAGACTATGCTGTTGTTCTAGACTATGCTGTTGCTCTAGACTATGCTGTTGCTCTAGACTATGCTGTTGCTCTAGACTATGCTATTGCTCTAGACTATGCTATTGCTCTAGACTATGCTGTTGCTCTAGACTATGCTGTTGCTCTAGACTATGCTGTTGCTCTAGACTATGCTGTTGCTCTAGACTATGCTGTTGCTCTAGACTATGCTATTGCTCTAGACTATGCTGTTGCTCTAGACTATGCTGTTGCTCTAGACTATGCTGTTGTTCTAGACTATGCTGTTGCTCTAGACTATGCTGTTGCTCTAGACTATGCTATTGCTCTAGACTATGCTGTTGCTCTAGACTATGCTGTTGCTCTAGACTATGCTGGTGACTGCACTCTAACCTTTCCATACACAAGAGGGAGGAATGTCAACTCCCACGACGGGATGCTACCGTTAATGTGTGTATGCTTGAGGCAGGCGTCGACAGGTCACTTTTTCTCTCCGCTGTGATAACACAGGCAATGGTTATCATGCTATCCTCACTGAGATAACATAGGCGATTGGAATGACATCGTGTTATCCTCGCTGATAAGAGAGACATGGCGGGGAAAAGTCACAGCTTGATGGTGTGATTTGATCGTTATTGATCGGGAAGAGCCACTTCGCGATGCACTAATGGCCGATGCACTGGCATCAGTAATGTACACGAGGAGACTTTACGGGCTCACCATAGCCCGTGCTGCTTCGAACTTATTGTTCCAGGTAGCGAATCAAAAACAACAACAACAAAAGTAATGTACATTTCTTACCTGCTCGACATCAGTGACTCCAAAACTGTACCAAGCACGTGTTTTCCTGCATTGTATGTAAGCACCTCTCTCTCTCTCTCTCTCTCTCTCTCTCTCTCTCTCGGGGGATGGGGCGGAGGGAAGGGGTCAGGACAAGGCTATGGGATGGGACGGAGGGAAGGGATCAGGACAAGGCTATGGGATGGGACGGAGGGAAGGGAACCAACCATTGTCTGGAACAGCACTAAGTGAACATGGTCTTAACAAGGAGGCGGTCGTTACGTAGAGTGAACCACCCGGGAGCCGGTCGGCCGAGCGGACAGCACACTGGACTTGTGATCCTGTGGTCCTGGGTTCGATCCCAGGCGCCGGCGAGAAACAATGGGCAGAGTTTCTTTCACCCTATGCCCCCTGTTACCTAGCAGTAAAATAGGTACCTGGGTGTTAGTCAGCTGTCACGGGCTGCTTCCTGGGGGTGGAGGCCTTCTCTTGAGGTTATCTTGAGATGATTTCGGGGCTTTTTTAGTGTCCCCGCGGCCCGGTCCTCGACCAGGCCTCCACCCCCAGGAAGCAGCCCGTGACAGCTGACTAACACCCAGGTACCTATTTTACTGCTAGGTAATAGGGGTATAGGGTGAAAGAAACTCTGCCCATTGTTTCTTGCCGGCGCCCGGGATCGAACCCGGGACCACAGGATCACAAGTCCAGTGTGCTGTCCGCTCGGCCGACCGGCTCCACCAACAAAATTAAGACTCAAATCTGGGCTTACAACATAAAGGAAAGATAGTTATGATTCTAAAGTCACAGTTAAAGATACAGATTCTTGAGGACAAATATTCTTAAGAAAAGGTACAATTGTGGAGGTGGGAATAAAATATGAAACACTGTCCTAATGACAACAGCTTTACTGTTCAAAACGACAACAGTTGCCGGTATTTACCCAAGGCAATAGGCATGACGGGGGTAACCAGGACTCATCAAGCACTAACACATCAACTATACGAAACCTGCACATCTTTCATGAATCACGGCGGGTTTGATTACATTTATTAAGCAGTGTTTGACCTCTGAATCAGTATGTGGTTGTTCGTAGCAATAATAACCATGGGTTGTGAAGTTGTGAAGCTCGTGAACAGTTTAATATATGCCAGAAAAGCCGCCAAATGAGGAAAGATGTAGAAGTTTCGTCAGTGGTTGTGTGCTTGATAAAGGCTGGTCCCCAGGAAGGTACTTGACCCGTTATCATTGTGCTTGTGGGTTGTGAAGGACCTGGTGCTTGACCCTGAGTGTGGGTTGTGCAGGACCTGGTGCTTGGCCCTGAGTGTGGGTTGTGGAGGACCTGGTGCTTGACCCTGAGTGTGGGTTGTGCAGGACCTGGTGCTTGACCCTGAGTGTGGGTTGTGCAGGACCTGGTGCTTGACCCTGAGTGTGGGATGTGAAGGACCTGGTGCTTGGCCCTGAGTGTGGGTTGTGAAGGACCTGGTGCTTGACCTTGAGTGTGGGTTGTGCAGAACCTGGTGCTTGACCCTGAGTGTGGGTTGTGAAGGACCTGGTGCTTGACCCTGAGTGTGGGTTGTGAAGGACCTGGTGCTTGACCCTGAATGTGGGTTGTGCAGGAAGTGGTGCTTGACCCTGAGTGTGGGTTGTGCAGGACCTGGTGCTTGACCCTGAGTGTGGGTTGTGAAGGACCTGGTGCTTGACCCTGAGTGTGGGTTGTGGAGGACCTGGTGCTTGACCCTGAGTGTGGGTTGTGAAGGACCTGGTGCTTGACCCTGAGTGTGGGTTGTGAAGGACCTGGTGCTTGACCCTGAGTGTGGGTTGTGCAGGACCTGGTGCTTGACCCTGAGTGTGGGTTGTGAAGGACCTGGTGCTTGACCCTGAGTGTGGGTTGTGAAGGACCTGGTGCTTGACCCTGAGTGTGGGTTGTGAAGGACCTGGTGCTTGACCCTTAGTGTGGGTTGTGAAGGACCTGGTGCTTGGCCCTGAGTGTGGGTTGTGGAGGACCTGGTGCTTGACCCTGAGTGTGGGTTGTGAAGGACCTGGTGCTTGACCCTGAGTGTGGGTTGTGCAGGACCTGGTGCTTGGCCCTGAGTGTGGGTTGTGCAGGACCTGGTGCTTGGCCCTGAGTGTGGGTTGTGGAGGACCTGGTGCTTGGCCCTGAGTGTGGGTTGTGGAGGACCTGGTGCTTGACCCTGAGTGTGGGTTGTGGAGGACCTGGTGCTTGACCCTGAGTTAAGTGGGACTGAGCTATGAAGAAAGACTGAAGGAACTAGACCTCACAACACTGAAGGAAAGGAGCAAAAGGACAAACCATCATAGTAACGTACAAGATATTACGGCGGATAAACGCGGTACATATAGACGCAATGTTCAGATTTAAGTGTAGAACAAGAGGCAACAGTCGCAGCCTGAACCCGTAGATGAGACACAGGGATGTTGGAAAGGACTTTTACAGTCTCAGAGTCGTAAGTTACGATGAGGACTAGATGAGGCAGCTGTCTAAGTCAGTTCACTAAACGTCTTGACATGTAAACATATGAACAACGATAGAACTAAAGATGGTCAAAAGGCGGGGCTTGAGAGCAGATGTCGACCTTGCAACCACAACTAGGTGAGCACACACACACACAAAACACACACACACACACACACACACACACACACACACACACACACACACACACACACACACACACACACACACATAAGGGAGGTTAAGTTGGAAGCCCCCTTGGAAATGAGTGATCATAGTGTATTGATCTTTGAGTACCTGGTTGAGCTAGGAATTATCTCCCCCAAAACAGAACTGGGAAACAAAGGGCTGGCGTACCGAAAGAGAAATTATGAGGAGATGAATAAATTCTAAGGGATTTACCATGGGACACAGAACTCAGAACTAAGTCTGTACAAGACATGATGGACTATGTCACCCAAAAGTGTCAGGAGGCTGTAAACAGGCTTATCCCAGCCCGACAGGAAAAACCGAGAAGCAAAAGGAGGATCCGTGGTTTAACAGGCCATGTATGAAAGCAAAGGAGCTGAACAAAAGGGCATGGAGGAACTTCCGTAATAACAGAACACCTGAGAACATAGAGAGATCCCAGAGAACCAGGAACGAGTATGTTAGTGTGAAAAGAGAAGCTGAGAAAAATTATGAAAATGATATAGCAAATAAAGTCAAGACCGAACCAAAGCTACTACACAGTCACATCAGGAGGAAAACAACAGTGAAGGAACAGGTGATGAAACTTAAAACGGGTGAGGATAGGTACACAGAGAATGACAAAGAGGTGTGTGAAGAACTCAACAAGAGGTTCCAGGAGATCTTCACAACAGAACAAGGTGAGGTCACTGTGCTAGGAGAGGTGGCAGTAAACCAGGCGACCTTGGAAGGGTTCGAAAATACAAGAGATGAGATCAAGAGGCATCTGTTGGATCTGGACGTGAGAAAAACTGTTGGCCCTGACGGGATCTCACCATGGGTACTGAAAGAGTGTGCAGAGACACTTTCCTCGCCACTCCCCATAGTGTATAGTAGGTCACTGGAGACGGGAGATCTACCAGAAATATGGAAGACGGTTAATGTGGTCCCATTATACAAAAAGGGTGACAGACAAGAGGCACTGAACTGCAGGCCAGTGTCCTTAACTTGTATACCATGCAAGGTGATGGAGAAGATTGTGAGAAAAAAACTAGTTAAACATCTGGAGAGAAGAGACAACCAATCAACATGGATTCAGGGAGGGTAAATCTTGCCTTACAGGCTTAATAGAATTCTACGATCAGGTGACAAAGATTCAGCAAGAAAGAGAAGGATGGGCGGACTGTATTTTTTTGGATTGTCGGAAAGCCTTTGACACAGTACCACACAAGAGACTAGTGCACAAGCTGGAGATGCAGGCAGGAGAGAAAGGGAAAGTACTTCACTGGATAAGGGAGTACCTAAGCGTCAGAAGACAGCGAGTAATTGTGAGGGGTGAGGTCTCAGATTGGCGAGGCGTCACCAGTGAGGGAATCGTTTCTCTCATTGTTGCTGATGATGCAAAGATTATGAGGAAGATTAAGACAGAGGAAGACAGTATGAGGCTACATGATGACCTAAACAAACTGAATGAAAGTTCAACCCGAGTAAATGTAAGGTAATGAAACTAGGCAGTGGAAACAGGACGTTAGACACCGGATACCGAATGGGAGAACAAGTCCTTCATGAAACGGACAGAGAGAAGGATCTAGGAGTCGATATCACACCAAACCTGTCTCATGAAGCCCACATAAAAAGAATAACATCAGCGGCGTATGCAAGGAAGGCTAACATCAGAACAGCCTTCAGGAACCTGTGTAAGGAATCATTCAGAACCTTGTATACCACATATGTAAGACTAATCCTGGAGTATGCGGCCCCAGCATGAAGCCCGTACCGTGTCAAGCATTAGAAGAAGCTGGAAAATGTTCAGAGGTATGCCAGTAGACTAGTCCCGGAACTAAGAGGCATAAGTTACGAGGAAATGCTGAGGGAAATGCACCTCACGACACTGGGAGAGTAAGGGGAGACATGATCACTACTTACAAAATTCTCAGAGGAATTGACAGGGTACATAAAGATAAACTGTTCAAAACTGGTGGTACGCGAACAAGGGGACACAGGTGGAAATTGAGTACCCAAATGAGCCACAGGGACGTTAGAAAGAACTTTTTCAGTGTCAGAGTAGTTAACGGACGGAATGCATTAGGAAGTGATGTGGTGGAGGCTGACTCCATACACAGTTTCAAGTGTAGATATGATAGAGCCCAATAGGCTCAGGAATCTATACACCAGTTGATTGACAGTTGGGAGGCGGGACCAAAGAGCCAGAGCTCAACCCCCGCAAGCACAATTAGGTGAGTACACACACACACACACCTGTTGGGTGGGGGAAGGGAAAGCCCTAGGCCTCAGGTGTGGGGGTGGGCATGGGGCCTCAGGTGTGGGGGTAGGCCTGGGGCCTCAGGTGTAGGGGTAGACATGGGGCCTCAGGTGTGTGGGGGAAGACATGAGGACTCAGGTGTGTGGGGGTAGACATGGGGCCTCAGGTGTGGGAGGTAGACATGGGGGGGACTCAGGTGTGTGGGGGTAGACATGGGGCCTCAGGTGTGTGGGGGTAGACATGAGGACTCAGGTGTGTGGGGGTAGACATGGGGCCTCAGGTGTAGGAATAGACATGGGGGCCTCAGGAGTAGGGGTAGACATGGGGGCCTCAGGTGTAGGGGTAGACATGGGGCCTCAGGTGTGTGGGGGAAGACATGGGGCCTCAGGTGTAGGAGTAGACATGGGGCCTCAGGTGTAGGAGTAGACATTGGGGCCTCAGGTGTAGGGGTAGACATGGGGCCTCAGGTGTGGGGGAAGACATGGGGCTTCAGGTGTGTGGGGGTAGACATGGGGCCTCAGGTGTGTGGCGGTAGACATGGGGCCTCAGGTGTAGGAGTAGACATGAGGCCTCAGGTGTGGGGGTAGACATGGGGCCTCAGGTGTAGGAGTAGACATGAGGCCTCAGGTGTGGGGGTAGACATGGGGGCCTCAGCTGAAGGAGTAGACATGAGGCCTCAGGTGTGGGGGTAGACATAGGGCCTCAGGTGGGGGGGGGTAGACATGGGGCCTCAGGTGTAGGGGGGTAGACATGGGAGCCTCAGGTGTAGGGGTAGACATGGGGCCTCAGGTGTGGGGGGTAGACATGGGGCCTCAGGTGTGGGGGTAGACATGGGGCCTCAGGTGTGGAGGTAGGCATGGGGCCTCAGGTGTAGGGGTAGACATGAGGCCTCATGTGTGTAGGGGTTGACATGGGGCCTCAGGTGTGGGGGGTAGACATGGGGCCTCAGGTGTGGGGGGTAGACATGGGGCCTCAGGTGTGTGGGGGTAGACATGGGGCCTCAGGTGTAGGAGTAGACATGAGGCCTCAGGTGTGGGGGTAGACATGGGGCCTCAGGTGTAGGAGTAGACATGAGGCCTCAGGTGTGGGGGTAGACATGGGGGCCTCAGCTGAAGGAGTAGACATGAGGCCTCAGGTGTGGGGGAATACATAGGGCCTCAGGTGTAGGGGTAGACATGGGGGCCTCAGCTGTGGGAGGTAGACATGGGGCCTCAGGTGTAGGGGTAGACATGAGGCCTCAGGTGTGGGAGTAGACATGGGGGCCTCAGGTGTGGGGGATAGACAGGATAGACATGGGGCCTCAGGTGTGTGGGGGTAGACATGGGGCCTCAGGTGTGGGAGGTAGACATGGGACCTCAGGTGTAGGGGTAGACATCGGGGCCTCAGCTGTGGGAGGTAGACATGGGGGCCTCAGGTGTGGGGGTAGACATGGGGGCCTCAGGTGTGGGGGTAGACATGGGGGCCTCAGGTGTGGGGGTAGACATGGGGGCCTCAGGTGTGGGGGTAGACATGGGGGCCTCAGGTGTGGGAGGTAGGCATGGGGCCTCAGGTGTGTGGAACATGTAAATCAGGGAGGCAGATGTGTCACGCCTTCAGCTGGTAATTCCACAGAGGAAAATCTGCTTCAGATGTATCTCAGGAGCCCCAGGAGCGCCCGGGGACAGGCAGCGGAGGCTTTACGAACTAAACACATTAACATAATCTAAATATAATTATACTTCTCTTTAAACAATAACATTACAACATGTAATGAAATGTATAATAAATCAAAATTGTAAATATATTATTCTCTATTGAATGCCAAGTCAATCACAATCCTCAAAGGCTCGTGTATACAAGTCTTAAACCATTCATGTAGTTAAACCATTTACCGGAGTTAAACCCTGATTTACCGAGGATCAAAACCTGTAGTGGGATATTCTAGCGTCGTTCAGGACAAAAATAAACCGAGTGAACCTTGACAGGATGAGCAATGGCTTAACCTCATTTAACTCCAGGTCCAACACGGCCGGACGTGAATGTGGAAAATACGATTAATACTAGACACAAGCCGGGTAACGATCGTTTATATTAAGACCGCGTTTATCACGAGCCAATTCGTCCGTCGTTCCTAACTTCAAAGACAGTGTAACTATCGACTATTCGATCCTGCTCGACCGACCATAAGCTGGGGAGAAACACCCGCCCCCCCCCCCACCAGTCATGTAATTCGACCTACGTCGAGTGATTTGTCATAATTACTGAGAAATCGACCCGTTCGACCGTACCAGAACTGCCAGTTTTCCACGTGAGTCATTAATGAGACCAGGAAGCACTGTCCAGCCCCCCCCCCACACCCTCACAAAGGTCAAAGATCAGCCTTTCTAAACTCCCCCCCACCCCCCCCGCACCCTCCCTCCCCCCACCACCACCACCCTTCCTCCTCCAAGACGTGACTAATCAATCCACAATCTTCCATTTTCTCAACTCGCGTCACACAACAGTTTTAAAATCAAGATTATGTTTGACATACATAGGAAAAGGTTTTCGGGTCGGAAGGTGAGTTTGGATTTGAGGTTGAAAATACAACGGGGGGGGGGGGGGGGTCTGCGTGCTTGATTGTTATTGATGTTTGGTGATTGTTGTTGGTGATTGTTGTTGTTGTTGGTGATTGTTGTTGGTGTTTGGTTGTTGTTGTTCTTTTGAGGTGGTTGTGATTGTGCTTGTGGTGGTGGTTGGAATTGGCGGTCGTTGTTTGATGTGGTGGTTGTGGTAGTGGTCGTGGTGGTTGTGGTGGTGGTAGAGGTTGTAGTGGTGGTTGTGGTGGTGGTGGTCGTCCGGTGGTGGTGGTCGTCCGGTGGTGGTGGTCGTCCGGTGGTGGTTGTTGTGGTGGAGGAGTGACGCAGGGGCTCAAGATATCCTCCTGGAAAATTAAACGACAGATACGAAGCTATAAAATATTTTAAGGTGTAAATATTCACAGCGGGAGACAGGCAGAGGGGGCAGGGGGGGGGGGAGGCAGGGGGAGGGAGGTAGGGGGGAGAGGGGGAAGGGGAGAGGGGGAAGGGGAGGAGGAGAGAGAGGGGGGGGGGAGGACGACAACACAAAGGAGCACAAAGGTGACCCCATAACAACAGACCATTGGTTCCAAACGAGGCTGTTTGGCAATACAAGTCTAATGAGGCTGGTGTCGTCCGAGGCACAGGAGGAGCACCAGACCACTCTCCCTCGTCACACGTAAGACATAATTACTCTCTTACCTCTTAACTTAAGCTTAACACACTACGGCAATAACACAAAATTATTTCGCTTCAATGAAAATAATTCAGAAACCAAATACCTTTAAAATCACGTTTTTTGACGTAATGATTGGTCAACATGAAAGTACTTTTCTTAAACAAGACTTTTGATTACTGCATTTAAGTCACCCCATCAATGTCATACAAGAGTTAACAAATTCAGACTTTTTAATACAACAAAATTTGGGTTCAAAAAGACTCCATCACCCACCACCTCCGTGTTCTCAACGTCTGCTCTCAAATACAATACAGCTCGAGCTCCGTGAATTTATTTTCCAATGTAGGATATACTCAAGAGCTGAAAATTACACGATTTACCGATATATAACATTATAGTATATCCAAGAAGCTGGAAGCTGAAATATGTATTATTTCACTATCTTCACTTGGATCAATGGCGAATCGAACTCTGGCCTGAAAAAAACAAGACTGATGTCCTACCAACTATGCTCATAGATTCTCACAATAAAGATAATTGATTTGAAGTTTAACTAACTGGAAGATCATTCAACTTTACTTTATCAACTTTATTTACTTTCAACTTTATCTTTATCTTTATCAACTTTGAAGATCAACTTTATTTACTCTTTTCAAAAACTCTTCCCAAAATATTTACAAATTCCCATTCTTGGGGAAGTGTCCTGACTCCGTGAGACATAACAAATGGGGTTAAAGTCTTTGCTAATTAAGTATTTGCTCCCTGAAATACACTCTTGGGCACAGTTTGGGCGGATCACAAGAGCCTAACATATTGTTCATTAGTTCTGGCCCTTCCGTTAAATTATCCCATGTTCATCATTGTTAAAAATAAAACGAAAAATAACAAGTTTGAGTCACCGTCTTTACCTCTAAGAATATGATTTGATTTCTTCAAAGGTAAATGATACGTGAAAAATTATTTCATTTTCCATATCTACTTAAATCGTGAATTAAGTCGCCATTTACCACAAGTACTGGATCAGTAGCTAGAGATACAAGTATCTCGCTTCCTATTTATCTTTAGGGGTTATCTTGAGATGACTTCGGGGCTTAACGTCCCTGCGGCCCAGTCCTCGACTAGACCCCCATTTTTTTTTTGTTACACACCCCCAGGAAGTAGCCCGTAGCAGCCGTCTAACTCCCAGGTACATATTTACTGCTAGGTAACAGGAACATCAGGGTGAAAGAAACTCTGCCCATTTGTTTCCGCCTCCACCGGGGATCAAACCCGGAACCTCAGGACTACGAATCCGAAGCGCTGTCCACTCAGTTGAGTGGGCCCCCCGAGACAGCAGGAGGGTGTTACAAAAAAGCTTCATGGTACTAAAGTATGGTGAGCCAGTATGGTGAGCCAGTATGGTGAACCAGTATGGTGAGACAGTATGGTGAGACAGTATGGTGAGCCAGTATGGTGAACCAGTATGGTGAGCCAGTATGGTGAGCCAGTATGGTGGTCATGGTATACATCATGCAGGGATGGTGCCAGCACGGTCATGGTAAGCCATTAACGAACTCGTAGCTTCACCTTGACAACGCTTCCCGTTTTCTGAGAACATTCTGAACTACTACTTTGGTTAAGGGAAATATCTACAGAAATGTTGAAAAACGGTGGGACACCCCCGCCGTCTCTCTGTCTCTCTCTCTCTGTCTTTCTGTCTCTGTCTCTGTCTCTGTCTGTCTCTCTCTCTCTCTTTCTCTCGACCTGGCGTCCTCACAAACGTAGGCGCCCAAGTCACGTCACAAGACAATATATTTCAATGGCAAAAAAATCACAAAGGAATTGTAGTCGGTTCAAAGAACCCCTGAATTTACAAGAAGTTATGTGTAATTTGCCCCTCTCAAAATTCTACATGCGTCTGTCTGTGTGTCTCTGACGCCCCCCCCCTGCCTATCTCCCAACCCACACACACGGCAGTCTCTCACTCTGTCTGTCATTGTACATTTTTTTTTAAATAAAATGTAGTTTCTTTGTATGCCTCTCAAAGACCTATAAGATTTATATAAGCATTCAGGGCATGTGGCGGTCACCTGGAACACAGTAAGTCTCGGCTCCTGAAGTGTGTCTTAAGGACGGGCTGTATTTAAGTAGAGCATTGACGGAGCAAAGTAGCAGCCCTGACTTTCCTGGCTATGGATATTCAGTTAGTATGTGGCGCATCTCTTCAAGTTAATATATTCCTTACGACAGTACACGGTATTCCACACTGACGACCCACTCATACTCACATTACTCCACACTGACGACCCCCTCATACTCACATTACTCCACACTGACGTCCCATGTGGTCCTCATATCCCTCACACTGACCCCTTACCGTCACATCGTCTTCAAATACTCTAAAGTTTGCCCTGTAAAGTGAAACGCCTCGCATCATTTTCTGTGGAAAGTCAGATAAGCACCAACTGAGAAATTCACAGGTTGTACACAAATTGTAGATTACTTCAAGTGATGTCACCATCACACGTCATCCAGACACCATCAGGATGTGGTGGTGTCAGGATGTGGTGGTGTCAGGATGTGGTGGTGTCTGGATGTGATGGTGTCAGGATGTGTTTACTAGTTGTGTTTACTAGTTGTGTTTTTGCGGGGGTTGAGCTTTGCTCTTTCGGCCCGCCTCTCAACTGTCAATCAACTGTTTACTAACTACCTTTTTTTTTTTTCTTTTCTTTTTTTTCCACACCACACACACACACACCCCAGGAAGCAGCCCGTGACAGCTGACTAACTCCCAGGTACCTATTTACTGCTAGGTAACAGGGGCACTTAGGGTGAAAGAAACTTTGCCCATTTGTTTCTGCCTCGTGCGGGAATCGAACCCGCGCCACAGAATTACGAGTCCTGCGCGCTATCCACCAGGCTACGAGGCCCCTCCACCAGGCTACGAGGCCCCTATGTGGTGGTGTCAGGATGTGGTGTCTGGATGTGGTGGTGTCAGGATGTGGTGGTGTCAGGATGTGGTGGTGTCTGGATGTGGTTGTGTCTGGATGTGGTGGTGTCAGGATGTGGTTGTGTCTGGATGTGGTGGTGTCAGGATGTGGTTGTGTCTGGATGTGGTGGTGTCTGGATGTGGTTGTGTCTGGATGTGGTGGTGTCAGGATGTGGTGGTGTCAGGATGTGGTTGTGTCTGGATGTGGTGGTGTCTGGATGTGGTTGTGTCTGGATGTGGTGGTGTCAGGATGTGGTGGTGTCAGGATGTGGTGGTGTCTGGATGTGGTGGTGTCAGGATGAGTAGTGGGGATGGCTCCACACAGGGGAATTTTTTTTTCTGGGAGAAAATTCCCCTGTGCGGGCCAGGGTTTTTCAGGATTCCCCTGTGCGGGCCAGGGTTTTCAGGATTCCCCTGTGCGGGCCAGGGTTTTCAGGATTCCCCTGTGCGGGCCAGGGTTTTTCAGGATTCCCCTGTGCGGGCCATGGTTTTCAGGATTCCTCTGTGCGGGCCAGGGTTTTTTCAGGTGAATTTAGAAATTCATGTTTGTGAGCCAGGGTTTTTCAGGCGAATTTGGACAGTCACAGATTTTAGAAGTAAGGATTTCTTATCAAAAAAATAATTTCCGAGACTTAGAAGTTTGTTAAGGCCTTATGGGACAAATTCAAGTAACGTATGTAGCTCTTTAGGGTTTCCATGAGAACTCTACGGACATATTTTACATGTTTTCAACTTACAAAATCGTCTATGTAAGCCTTAGTTATTCATATAAATTTAGAAAATCACCTGTGCGGGCCAGGGGTTTCAGGAGCTCGTACCTCACATCACCTCCCTCCCCCTTACCTCGCAATCTCTCGCGTCACCTTTATTTACCTTACGCCCGGCCAGCCAGACCTCTTATCTTATCTTATCTTCTCCATAATATCTGGACCGTCTCTCTCTCTCTCTCCTTTCATTCAGTTCAGTTCAACTATTTTCCAACATCGTATGTTTGCTCCTTTTCATTAAGCAAGTCAGTTTTTACACAAATAAATCATGTTAGTAAGCATGTTCTAGCTCACGTTCCCCCACCTTAGTCCCCTGTCGTATAATGAATACTATCATTCCAATCCCTCTAAAATTTAAAAATAATCATATTTCAAATGTAGTTCAATACAGTAATTTAGTTACCAAGCTCCAGCGCTTGTCCTCCGCCTTAGCTCTCTCTCCTATCTTCGTTAGTATCAGTCCAATTTCCCTGAAATTTTTACCCTCTGTATTTCAGGCACCATAAATAAGATCAAAACAGTTACCAAGCTCCAGCGCTTGTCCTCCGCCTTAGCTCTCTCTCCTATCTTCGTTAGTATCAGTCCAATTTCCCTGAAATTTTTACCCTCTGTATTTCAGGCACCATAAATAAGATCAAAACAGTTACCAAGCTCCAGCGCTTGTCCTCCGCCTTAGCTCTCTCTCGTATCTTCGTTAGTATCAGTCCAATTTCCCTGAAATTTTTACCCTCTGTATTTCAGGCACCGTAAATAAGATCAAAACAGTTACCAAGCTCCAGCGCTTGTCCTCCGCCTTAGTTCTCTTTCATATCTTTGTAAATAAACCATCAATTTCCCTTAAATTTTTACCCTCTGTATTTCAAACACCGTAAATAAAATCAAGTCAGTTATCGAGCTCCAGCTCTCGTCCCCGCCTTAGTTCTCCTTCGTATCCTTGTAAATAACCCATCAATCCCCCTGAAATTTTAAACAGTCGTACTTCAAAGTTAGTAAATAAGATCAAGTCAGTTACTGAGCTCCAGCTCTTGTCCCCCACCCTCTTCCACCCTCAAGTCTTTGTAAATAAACCATCAATTTCCCCGAAATTTTTACCCTCTGTATTTCAGACATAGTAAATATGATGAAAACAATTATAAAACTCTAGCTCTTGTCCTCTGTCCAAGTTCACTCCGGTAAATTCATTACTATCAGTCCAAATCCCCCTGAGATTTAAACACCCAACTACATTTTCAGACATAGTAAATAAAAACCAGTTCAGTTATCAAGTTTCAACTCTTGTGCCCCAGCTTAGTTCATTTTGTACAAGTTCTTTATTTCCAACTAAATCATCCTAAGATTTAAGATCACCTTATTTTCTAACGTAGTAAAATTAATCAGGGCATTAACCAAGCTCCATTCCCTCAGCCTTAGATCATCAGACATAAATATTTTCGATCAAGTCCGTCTCCTGCCTATCTGTTTATCAGAATAATTACATTACCCTCCCCTCCCCTCCCCAACGTACCCAAACCTTCAATAATCATACTGTATTTGCATATTTTCTCTATATTCAGCTGCGTTCTTCACATTTTGTCCATGTTTTCTGTGTTCATTTCATGTTCTACAAATGTTCACAGTCCCATTCAGTTCATATTTTCACAAGTATCTCCATTTTTTTCTATAATCTTTCTCTTAGTCTCATTACTTTCTCTACAAATTCTAGTCATATTTTCTATGTTTTCATGTTCATCACATGTTCTCTTTACAACTTTTATACTCAATATTCATGTTCTCAATGTTCTTAGCTTGTTCTTCACATGTTCAGTGTTCATTCTTTGTATTCCCTATGTTCCTTATCATGTCTTCATATTCTCTATAAGTTCATATTCCCTGCTTGTTCACTCTATTCATCAACTTTTTCTTACATGTTTTCTGTGTTCACCGTATGTTCACTGTGTTCATTCCCTTACTTAACCTCATTTTTTTTATGTTCTTTTGTTTCTTCCATTCACTAACTAGTTCTTTGTCAAATAATATTATACTGCATTACAGTTCCCTCAACAATTTTAGTCACCAAGTTTTATTTTCAAAACTATGTCAAAGTAATTCTCGTTGTCAACTTAATAGTTCTACCAACCCCGTTCTTAAACAAATCTACACTTTATTCAGTTCCAAATTTACAAAAGACAAACCTTTCTTGTAACTTCTTAACTAAAAATCTTTCGCCAATCAACTGAAACATAGTCACTTTCCTCATTTCTCAACTAACTTATTATCCAATCAACCAAAAATTGTCAAAGGAATCTTTCCAACACTGTTCATAACTAAACTTATTCCCTAGTCATCAGAAAATAACCGTGTTCTTCATGTTTCATTGTCATTTCATAACTAAAAAAATCTTTCGCCAATCAACTAAAACATAGTCACTTTCGTCATTTCTCAACTAAACTTATTATCCAGTCAACTAAAAATAGTCAGAAATAGCCTCGTTCATCACTTTCTTAACAGCCGCTATGTTTCATCAAGAAAAATTGTCAAAGGAAACTTTCCAAAACTGTTCATAACTAGCTTTTATCCATCTTCAATCAACTAAAAATAATAACTTTCATCATTTCTTAACTAAACATATTCCCCATTCATCAGAAAATAACCGTGTTCTTCATGTTTCATTGTCATTTCATAACTAAAATTATCCATCAATCAACAGAAAAATCCATGTTCATCATGTTTTGTCTTTTTGCTTAACAAAAATTATGTTTTGTCAAGTAAGAAAAAATAACCAAAGATATCTATCATCGTCGTTCTTAACTTCCATTTATACTTTGTGGAGCACTAAAAATAGTCAAATGTAACTTTTTCAACACTTTCGTAACTAAAATTATATGTCGCTAAGTAAGAAAAATAGTCAAATGTAACTTTTTCAGCACTTTCGTAAAAAAAATTATATGTCGTCAAGTACGAAAAATAGTCAAAGGTGCTTTCCGTGACACCAAAGTTACTCTTCGAGAAATCAAAGACACTCTTCAATACATCAAGGACTTACTCAAAGATACCAAAGTTACACTCTAAGACATCCTTCGAGACATCAAAGACATCCTTTAAGACTTCAAGGGCACTCTTCGAGATATCAAAAGACACTCTCAAACACTCAAAAATTTACTTGCATCCTCAAAGTTATTCTCAGAGGCATAAAAGTCATTCTCAGAGCTATCAAATTATTCTCGATGTCATCAAAAAGTATTTTCTCGTTCATCAAAGTTAATCTCAGAGTTAACAAAGGTAATCTCTAACTCACTCTCGTACATCAAAGTTGTTTCAAAGACATCAAAGTTAATCTCAGAGTTATCCAAAGATATTCTCATGTCCACAAAAGTTATTCTGAGCTATCAAAGTTAATCTCAAACATCTCCGTTCATAAAAGTTATTCTCTAAGAGCTATCAAAAGTTATTCTTAGTCATCAAAGTTAATCCAAGAGACGTCAAAGTTAATCCAAGACATCATCCTTCATCAAAGATATTCTCTCTAAGCCATCAATGTTCTTCTCTAAGACATAAAAGTTATTCTCTATGTCAACAAAAAGTTATTCTCTGAGCTAACAAAATACTACTCATGTTCTCAAAGACATTCTCCAATTCATCAATGTTGTTTCAAAGACATCAAAGTTAATCTCAGAGGTATCCAAAGACATTCTCAAAGTCATCTAAAGTTATTCTCTAAGACATCAAAGTTATTCTAAGAGTTATCAAAAGTTATTCTCAGTCATGTTATGTTATTCTCTAACTCACTTCCATTCATCAAAGACATTCTCTAAGCCCTCAAAGTTATTCTCTAAGGCAACAAAGTCATTCCCAGAGTCATCAAAAGTTATTCTTCGAAACATAAAATTTGCTCTGTAAGATATCTTCGTTCATCAAACTTATTCTCCGAGATATCTAAAGTTATTCTCAGAACAATCAAAAGTTATTATAAGACAACAAAAGTTATTCTCAGAGCTACCCAAAGCTATTCTCAGAGTCACCTTCGTTCGTCAGAGAAACTTTCAAAACATCTTTGTTCAACAAACTTGTTTTCAAAGTCATCAAAAGTTAATCTAAGACATCTGCTTTCATCAAAGTTATTTTCAGAGACATCTAAAGTTATTATGTAAGACATAAAAGTTATTCTCAGAGACATCAAATGTTATTCTCGAAGTCATCAAAGATATTTTCAGAGACATCTAAAGTTAATTTCTATGTTATAAAGTTATTCTCAGAGACATCTAAAGTTAATCTTGGTCATCAAAGTTGTTCTCTAAACATCAATGTTGTTCTCCAAGACATCAAAGATGTTCTCAAAATCATAAAAGTTATTCCCAGAGCTATCAAAGTTATTCTCAAAGTCATCAAAGTTATTCAAAGAGCTAACAAAAGTTATTCTCTAAGTAACCTTTCGTTCATCAGAGAAGCTTTCTAAGACATCTTCGTTCATCAATGTTGATCTCTAAGTCACCTTTGTTCATCAAAGAAACTCTCCTTCTTCCATCAAGTTATACTTTAAGACAACATTGTTGTTCTCTAAGACATCTTCAGGCATAAAATTTCTCCCCAAATGTAACTAGTTCAGCTTTTCATATCAAACTTACACTTCTGTTAAATATATTTTCTTAGACATTTTACCTTTTAAACTGTTCTCTGAACTACACTGTTCAAACCTACGTAACCTATCCTCTCCACCCAATGTTACTTAGTTAACGTAACGTTCCTAAACCTAACTTTACCTATCCTAACATAACTTACCTTACCTTACCTAACTTTACCTATCTTACCTAACTTAACCTGCATAACCTAACTTTACCTATGTTACCTTACTTTACCTATCTTACCATACCTTACCTATCTTACCTAACTTTACCTATGTTACCTTACCTTACCTACCTTTCCTAACTTCACCTATCTTACCTAACTTACCTACATTACCTAACTTAACTTAACCTGCTTAACCTAACTTACCTTACCTAACTTATATAACTTATCTTACCTATCCTAACGTAACCTAACTTGCTTTACCTAACTTAATCTTACATTCCCAAACTGATGTATCCTAACTTATCTAGTCAAACCAGACATGATCTAACTTACATAAGTATTCCTTCTTGTCTTTTGTGTTTCGTCAATCATTGTCTCATATTCATTTACTCATTTCATTAGTTAATTTCTCAAATGGTCACTTATGCATTTCAAGTGCTATTTTGTTAGAGATTGGATATTTAAGCATTTCAAAGAATTATAATTTCTCAAATGATCACTTATGCATTTCAAGTGCTATTTGTTAGAGATTGGATATTTAAGCATTTCAAAGAATTTTTGTTATATATGGGCATTTACTCATTTCAAGGGATAATTTCTCAAATGGACGTTTTTGCATTTCAAGTGTTATTTGTTTAAGATTGGGTGTTTAACCATTTCAAAGGTTTTTCTTATATATGGGAACTTACTCGTTTCAAGGGCCAATTTCTCAAATGGTCATTTTTTGCAGATAAAGGGTTATTTGTTAAAGTTCATCAAGTTGCTCATAAGTTGTATTTATTATGTTTGATATCATTTATTCTTATTCCCCAACCCCTTAACCTAACCTCTTGTAATCGTAGTGTATTTGGTAGGTTCTATCATATGTTCTTATTCCCCAACCCTTTAACCTAACCTTTCAGATGTAGTTTGTTGAATATATTATCCTTTTCCTAACCTTTCAGATGTAGTTTTGTTTCTCCTTTTTGTATATTTTTACCCAAACCCACCATCCCACTTAACCTTCTTTCCTTCTTTTACTTTGTTTTCACATATAAGTTCATTCTTTATCTTAGTAATAATAAAATTACAATAGTAAAGAATCAGATCTACTAAGACTTGAAATTGAGAAACAAGAGCTCAAGGGAGTGAGAGCATGAAAGAAGAGCAAGGAGTAAGAGAGAGGGGGCGGAAGAAAATTGGACCAAAGAAGAGAGAATGAGAGAGAGTGTGGGCATGGGAGCACTAAGACTTGAATTTGAGAAAAAGAAAAGCTAAGTGAATGAGAGTGAGGGTGTGAGAATGGGAGCATTAAGACTTGAATTTGAGAAACAAGAGAGCATTTGAGCAAATGAGGGAGAGAGAGGGGGAGGAAGAGAGAGAATAAGGGAGAGAGATAGAAAAGGAGGGTTAGAAGGAGTGGGAGAATCAAAGTAAAAGAAGGAAAGAAGGTTTGGGTAAAAATATACAAAAAAGGAGAAACAAAACTACATCTGAAAGGTTAGGAAAAGGATAATATATTCAACAAACTACATCTGAAAGGTTAGGTTAAAGGGTTGGGGAATAAGAACATAAGATAGAACCTACCAAATACACTAAGATTACAAGAGGTTAGGTTAAGGGGTTGGGGAATAAGAATAAATGATATCAAACATAATAAATACAACTTATGAGCAACTTGATGAACTTTAACAAATAACCCTTTATCTGCAAAAAATGACCATTTGAGAAATTGGCCCTTGAAACGAGTAAGTTCCCATATATAAGAAAAACCTTTGAAATGGTTAAACACCCAATCTTAAACAAATAACACTTGAAATGCAAAAACGTCCATTTGAGAAATTATCCCTTGAAATGAGTAAATGCCCATATATAACAAAAATTCTTTGAAATGCTTAAATATCCAATCTCTAACAAATAGCACTTGAAATGCATAAGTGATCATTTGAGAAATTATAATTCTTTGAAATGCTTAAATATCCAATCTCTAACAAAATAGCACTTGAAATGCATAAGTGACCATTTGAGAAATTAACTAATGAAATGAGTAAATGAATATGAGACAATGATTGACGAAACACAAAAGACAAGAAGGAATACTTATGTAAGTTAGATCATGTCTGGTTTGACTAGATAAGTTAGGATACATCAGTTTGGGAATGTAAGATTAAGTTAGGTAAAGCAAGTTAGGTTACGTTAGGATAGGTAAGATAAGTTATATAAGTTAGGTAAGGTAAGTTAGGTTAAGCAGGTTAAGTTAAGTTAGGTAATGTAGGTAAGTTAGGTAAGATAGGTGAAGTTAGGAAAGGTAGGTAAGGTAAGGTAACATAGGTAAAGTTAGGTAAGATAGGTAAGGTATGGTAAGATAGGTAAAGTAAGGTAACATAGGTAAAGTTAGGTTATGCAGGTTAAGTTAGGTAAGATAGGTAAAGTTAGGTAAGGTAAGGTAAGTTATGTTAGGATAGGTAAAGTTAGGTTTAGGAACGTTACGTTAACTAAGTAACATTGGGTGGAGAGGATAGGTTACGTAGGTTTGAACAGTGTAGTTCAGAGAACAGATTAAAAGGTAAAATGTCTAAGAAAATATATTTAACAGAAGTGTAAGTTTGATATGAAAAGCTGAACTAGTTACATTTGGGGAGAAATTTTATGCCTGAAGATGTCTTAGAGAACAACAATGTTGTCTTAAAGTATAACTTGATGGAAGAAGGAGAGTTTCTTTGATGAACAAAGGTGACTTAGAGATCAACATTGATGAACGAAGATGTCTTAGAAAGCTTCTCTGATGAACGAAAGGTTACTTAGAGAATAACTTTTGTTAGCTCTTTGAATAACTTTGATGACTTTGAGAATAACTTTGATAGCTCTGGGAATAACTTTTATGATTTTGAGAACATCTTTGATGTCTTGGAGAACAACATTGATGTTTAGAGAACAACTTTGATGACCAAGATTAACTTTAGATGTCTCTGAGAATAACTTTATAACATAGAAATTAACTTTAGATGTCTCTGAAAATATCTTTGATGACTTCGAGAATAACATTTGATGTCTCTGAGAATAACTTTTATGTCTTACATAATAACTTTAGATGTCTCTGAAAATAACTTTGATGAAAGCAGATGTCTTAGATTAACTTTTGATGACTTTGAAAACAAGTTTGTTGAACAAAGATGTTTTGAAAGTTTCTCTGACGAACGAAGGTGACTCTGAGAATAGCTTTGGGTAGCTCTGAGAATAACTTTTGTTGTCTTATAATAACTTTTGATTGTTCTGAGAATAACTTTAGATATCTCGGAGAATAAGTTTGATGAACGAAGATATCTTACAGAGCAAATTTTATGTTTCGAAGAATAACTTTTGATGACTCTGGGAATGACTTTGTTGCCTTAGAGAATAACTTTGAGGGCTTAGAGAATGTCTTTGATGAATGGAAGTGAGTTAGAGAATAACATAACATGACTGAGAATAACTTTTGATAACTCTTAGAATAACTTTGATGTCTTAGAGAATAACTTTAGATGACTTTGAGAATGTCTTTGGATACCTCTGAGATTAACTTTGATGTCTTTGAAACAACATTGATGAATTGGAGAATGTCTTTGAGAACATGAGTAGTATTTTGTTAGCTCAGAGAATAACTTTTTGTTGACATAGAGAATAACTTTTATGTCTTAGAGAAGAACATTGATGGCTTAGAGAGAATATCTTTGATGAAGGATGATGTCTTGGATTAACTTTGACGTCTCTTGGATTAACTTTGATGACTAAGAATAACTTTTGATAGCTCTTAGAGAATAACTTTTATGAACGGAGATGTTTGAGATTAACTTTGATAGCTCAGAATAACTTTTGTGGACATGAGAATATCTTTGGATAACTCTGAGATTAACTTTGATGTCTTTGAAACAACTTTGATGTACGAGAGTGAGTTAGAGATTACCTTTGTTAACTCTGAGATTAACTTTGATGAACGAGAAAATACTTTTTGATGACATCGAGAATAATTTGATAGCTCTGAGAATGACTTTTATGCCTCTGAGAATAACTTTGAGGATGCAAGTAAATTTTTGAGTGTTTGAGAGTGTCTTTTGATATCTCGAAGAGTGCCCTTGAAGTCTTAAAGGATGTCTTTGATGTCTCGAAGGATGTCTTAGAGTGTAACTTTGGTATCTTTGAGTAAGTCCTTGATGTATTGAAGAGTGTCTTTGATTTCTCGAAGAGTAACTTTGGTGTCACGGAAAGCACCTTTGACTATTTTTCGTACTTGACGACATATAATTTTTTTTACGAAAGTGCTGAAAAAGTTACATTTGACTATTTTTCTTACTTAGCGACATATAATTTTAGTTACGAAAGTGTTGAAAAAGTTACATTTGACTATTTTTAGTGCTCCACAAAGTATAAATGGAAGTTAAGAACGACGATGATAGATATCTTTGGTTATTTTTTCTTACTTGACAAAACATAATTTTTGTTAAGCAAAAAGACAAAACATGATGAACATGGATTTTTCTGTTGATTGATGGATAATTTTAGTTATGAAATGACAATGAAACATGAAGAACACGGTTATTTTCTGATGAATGGGGAATATGTTTAGTTAAGAAATGATGAAAGTTATTATTTTTAGTTGATTGAAGATGGATAAAAGCTAGTTATGAACAGTTTTGGAAAGTTTCCTTTGACAATTTTTCTTGATGAAACATAGCGGCTGTTAAGAAAGTGATGAACGAGGCTATTTCTGACTATTTTTAGTTGACTGGATAATAAGTTTAGTTGAGAAATGACGAAAGTGACTATGTTTTAGTTGATTGGCGAAAGATTTTTTTAGTTATGAAATGACAATGAAACATGAAGAACACGGTTATTTTCTGATGACTAGGGAATAAGTTTAGTTATGAACAGTGTTGGAAAGATTCCTTTGACAATTTTTGGTTGATTGGATAATAAGTTAGTTGAGAAATGAGGAAAGTGACTATGTTTCAGTTGATTGGCGAAAGATTTTTAGTTAAGAAGTTACAAGAAAGGTTTGTCTTTTGTAAATTTGGAACTGAATAAAGTGTAGATTTGTTTAAGAACGGGGTTGGTAGAACTATTAAGTTGACAACGAGAATTACTTTGACATAGTTTTGAAAATAAAACTTGGTGACTAAAATTGTTGAGGGAACTGTAATGCAGTATAATATTATTTGACAAAGAACTAGTTAGTGAATGGAAGAAACAAAAGAACATAAAAAAAATGAGGTTAAGTAAGGGAATGAACACAGTGAACATACGGTGAACACAGAAAACATGTAAGAAAAAGTTGATGAATAGAGTGAACAAGCAGGGAATATGAACTTATAGAGAATATGAAGACATGATAAGGAACATAGGGAATACAAAGAATGAACACTGAACATGTGAAGAACAAGCTAAGAACATTGAGAACATGAATATTGAGTATAAAAGTTGTAAAGAGAACATGTGATGAACATGAAAACATAGAAAATATGACTAGAATTTGTAGAGAAAGTAATGAGACTAAGAGAAAGATTATAGAAAAAAATGGAGATACTTGTGAAAATATGAACTGAATGGGACTGTGAACATTTGTAGAACATGAAATGAACACAGAAAACATGGACAAAATGTGAAGAACGCAGCTGAATATAGAGAAAATATGCAAATACAGTATGATTATTGAAGGTTTGGGTACGTTGGGGAGGGGAGGGGAGGGTAATGTAATTATTCTGATAAACAGATAGGCAGGAGACGGACTTGATCGAAAATATTTATGTCTGATGATCTAAGGCTGAGGGAATGGAGCTTGGTTAATGCCCTGATTAATTTTACTACGTTAGAAAATAAGGTGATCTTAAATCTTAGGATGATTTAGTTGGAAATAAAGAACTTGTACAAAATGAACTAAGCTGGGGCACAAGAGTTGAAACTTGATAACTGAACTGGTTTTTATTTACTATGTCTGAAAATGTAGTTGGGTGTTTAAATCTCAGGGGGATTTGGACTGATAGTAATGAATTTACCGGAGTGAACTTGGACAGAGGACAAGAGCTAGAGTTTTATAATTGTTTTCATCATATTTACTATGTCTGAAATACAGAGGGTAAAAATTTCGGGGAAATTGATGGTTTATTTACAAAGACTTGAGGGTGGAAGAGGGTGGGGGACAAGAGCTGGAGCTCAGTAACTGACTTGATCTTATTTACTAACTTTGAAGTACGACTGTTTAAAATTTCAGGGGGATTGATGGGTTATTTACAAGGATACGAAGGAGAACTAAGGCGGGGACGAGAGCTGGAGCTCGATAACTGACTTGATTTTATTTACGGTGTTTGAAATACAGAGGGTAAAAATTTAAGGGAAATTGATGGTTTATTTACAAAGATATGAAAGAGAACTAAGGCGGAGGACAAGCGCTGGAGCTTGGTAACTGTTTTGATCTTATTTACGGTGCCTGAAATACAGAGGGTAAAAATTTCAGGGAAATTGGACTGATACTAACGAAGATACGAGAGAGAGCTAAGGCGGAGGACAAGCGCTGGAGCTTGGTAACTGTTTTGATCTTATTTATGGTGCCTGAAATACAGAGGGTAAAAATTTCAGGGAAATTGGACTGATACTAACGAAGATAGGAGAGAGAGCTAAGGCGGAGGACAAGCGCTGGAGCTTGGTAACTGTTTTGATCTTATTTATGGTGCCTGAAATACAGAGGGTAAAAATTTCAGGGAAATTGGACTGATACTAACGAAGATAGGAGAGAGAGCTAAGGCGGAGGACAAGCGCTGGAGCTTGGTAACTAAATTACTGTATTGAACTACATTTGAAATATGATTATTTTTAAATTTTAGAGGGATTGGAATGATAGTATTCATTATACGACAGGGGACTAAGGTGGGGGAACGTGAGCTAGAACATGCTTACTAACATGATTTATTTGTGTAAAAACTGACTTGCTTAATGAAAAGGAGCAAACATACGATGTTGGAAAATAGTTGAACTGAACTGAATGAAAGGAGAGAGAGAGAGAGACGGTCCAGATATTATGGAGAAGATAAGATAAGATAAGAGGTCTGGCTGGCCGGGCGTAAGGTAAATAAAGGTGACGCGAGAGATTGCGAGGTAAGGGGGAGGGAGGTGATGTGAGGTACGAGCTCCTGAAACCCCTGGCCCGCACAGGTGATTTTCTAAATTTACATGAATAACTAAGGCTTACATAGACGATTTTGTAAGTTGAAAACATGTAAAATATGTCCGTAGAGTTCTCATGGAAACCCTAAAGAGCTACATACGTTACTTGAATTTGTCCCATAAGGCCTTAACAAACTTCTAAGTCTCGGAAATTATTTTTTTGATAAGAAATCCTTACTTCTAAAATCTGTGACTGTCCAAATTCGCCTGAAAAACCCTGGCTCACAAACATGAATTTCTAAATTCACCTGAAAAAACCCTGGCCCGCACAGAGGAATCCTGAAAACCATGGCCCGCACAGGGGAATCCTGAAAAACCCTGGCCCGCACAGGGGAATCCTGAAAACCCTGGCCCGCACAGGGGAATCCTGAAAACCCTGGCCCGCACAGGGGAATCCTGAAAAACCCTGGCCCGCACAGGGGAATTTTCTCCCAGAAAAAAAATTCCCCTGTGTGGAGCCATCCCCACTACTAGGATGTGGTGGTGTCTGGATGTGGTGGTGTCAGGATGTGGTGGTGTCAGGATGTGGTGGTGTCTGGATGTGGTGGTGTCTGGATGTGGTGGTGTCAGGATGTGGTGGTGTCAGGATGTGGTGGTGTCAGGATGTGGTGGTGTCAGGATGTGGTGTCTGGATGTGGTGGTGTCTGGATGTGGTTGTGTCTGGATGTGGTGGTGTCAGGATGTGGTGGTGTCTGGATGTGGTGGTGTCAGGATGTGGTGGTGTCAGGATGTGGTGGTGTCAGGATGTGGTGGTGTCAGGATGTGGTGGTGTCAGGATGTGGTGGTGTCAGGATGTGGTGGTGTCAGGATGTGGTGGTGTCAGGATGTGGTGGTGTCTGGATGTGGTGGTGTCTGGATGTGGTGGTGTCAGGATGTGGTGGTGTCTGGATGTGGTGGTGTCAGGATGTGGTGGTGTCTGGATGTGGTGGTGTCAGGATGTGGTTGTGTCAGGATGTGGTGTCTGGATGTGGTGGTGTCAGGATGTGGTGGTGTCAGGATGTGGTGGTGTCAGGATGTGGTGGTGTCTGGATGTGGTTGTGTCTGGATGTGGTGGTGTCTGGATGTGGTTGTGTCTGGATGTGGTGGTGTCTGGATGTGGTGGTGTCTGGATGTGGTGGTGTCAGGATGTGGTGGTGTCTGGATGTGGTGGTGTCAGGATGTGGTGGTGTCTGGATGTGGTGGTGTCAGGATGTGGTGGTGTCTGGATGTGGTGGTGTCAGGATGTGGTGGTGTCTGGATGTGGAGGCGTCTGGACGTGGCGGCGTCTGGACGTTGCGGCGTCTGGACGTGGCGGCGTCTGGACGTGGTGGCGTCTGGACGTGGTGGCGTCTGGACGTGGTGGCGTCTGGACGTGGAGGCGTCTGGACGTGGAGGCGTCTGGACGTGGAGGCGTCTGGACGTGGCGGCGTCTGGACGTGGAGGCGTCTGGACGTGGAGGCGTCTGGACGTGGTGGCGTCTGGACGTGGTGGCGTCTGGACGTGGTGGCGTCTGGACGTGGTGGCGTCTGGACGTGGAGGCGTCTGGACGTGGAGGCGTCTGGACGTGGCGGCGTCTGGACGTGGAGGCGTCTGGACGTGGTGGCGTCTGGACGTGGAGGCGTCTGGACGTGGAGGCGTCTGGACGTGGAGGCGTCTGGACGTGGCGGCGTCTGGACGTGGAGGCGTCTGGTCGTGGTGGCGTCTGGACGTGGTGGCGTCTGGACGTGGTGGCGTCTGGACGTGGTGGCGTCTGGACGTGGAGGCGTCTGGACGTGGAGGCGTCTGGACGTGGAGGCGTCTGGACGTGGAGGCATCTGGTCGTGGCGGCGTCTGGTCGTGGTGGCGTCTGGACGTGTGGCGTCTGGACGTGGAGGCGTCTGGACGTGGTGGCATCTGGTCGTGGTGGCGTTTGGACGTGGCGGCGTCTGGACGTGGCGGCGTCTGGACGTGGCGGCGTCTGGACGTGGTAGCGACCTGTCGTGGACGCGTCTGGTCGCCTGCCACAACCTAACACCAGCGGAAGACAATTCCATTCATTATAAACTCTCCATCTTAATATTTTTGAACAACTTAGTACCCCATAGAGGCCGAAGGTATCGGATGATGGTGATGACTGTGGCGGGTGATGGTGATGATTGTGGCGGGTGATGGTGATTGTGGCGGTGGTGGATGATTGTGAGTGTGAGGCGCCGCCTCAAGGAGACACCTGGCACCTAGGGGCCACCTCCTCCTCCGCAGCCCTTCCGGTATTTGCTCGTAAATAGTGTCTATGATAAAGAAGCCGACGACCTGGGAACACATCTTCCCCTGTGAGGGGGTATGGGGGAGGTTGTGAGGGGGGATGGGGGAGGGTGTGAGGGGTGATGGGGGAGGGTGTGAGGGGTGATGGGGGGAGGGTGTGAGGGGTGAGGGGGGAGGGTGTGAGGGGTGATGGGGGAGGGTGTGAGGGGTGATGGGGGGAGGGTGTGAGGGGTGATGGGGGAGGGTGTGAGGGGGGAGGGTGTGAGGGGTGAGGGGGGAGGGTGTGAGGGGTGATGGGGGAGGGTGTGAGGGGTGATGGGGGGAGGGTGTGAGGGGTGATGGGGGGAGGGTGTGAGGGGTGATGGGGGGAGGGTGTGAGGGGTGATGGGGGAGGGTGTGAGGGGTGAGGGGGGAGGGTGTGAGGGGTGATGGGGGGAGGATGTGAGGGGTGATGGGGGGGGATGTGAGGGGTGATGGGGGGAGGATGTGAGGGGTGATGGGGGGAGGGTGTGAGGGGTGATGGGGGAGGGTGTGAGGGGTGATGGGGGGAGGGTGTGAGGGGTGATGGGGGGAGGGTGTGAGGAGTGATGGGGGGAGGGTGTGAGGGGTGATGGGGGAGGGTGTGAGGGGTGATGGGGGTGGGTGTGAGGGGTGATGGGGTGTGGGTGTGAGGGGTGATGGGGGGAGGGTGTGAGGGGTGATGGGGGGAGGGTGTGAGGGGTGATGGGGGGAGGGTGTGAGGGGTGATGGGGGGAGGGTGTGAGGGGTGATGGGGGGAGGGTGTGAGGGGTGATGGGGGAGGGTGTGAGGGGTGAGGGGGGAGGGTGTGAGGGGTGATGGGGGGAGGATGTGAGGGGTGATGGGGGGGGATGTGAGGGGTGATGGGGGGAGGATGTGAGGGGTGATGGGGGGAGGGTGTGAGGGGTGATGGGGGAGGGTGTGAGGGGTGATGGGGGAGGGTGTGAGGGGTGATGGGGGGAGGGTGTGAGGAGTGATGGGGGAGGGTGTGAGGGGTGATGGGGGAGGGTGTGAGGGGTGATGGGGGTGGGTGTGAGGGGTGATGGGGGGTGGGTGTGAGGGGTGATGGGGGGAGGGTGTGAGGGGTGATGGGGGAGGGTGTGAGGGGTGATGGGGAGGGTGTGAGGGATGATGGGGGGAGGGTGTGAGGGGTGATGGGGGAGGGTGTGAGGGGTGATGGGGGAGGGTGTGAGGGGTGATGGGGGAGGGTGTGAGGGGTGATGGGGGGAGGGTGTGAGGGGGGATGGGGGAGGGTGTGAGGGGTGATGGGGGAGGGTGTGAGGGGTGATGGGGGGAGGGTGTGAGGGGTGATGGGGGGAGGGTGTGAGGGGTGATGGGGGGAGGGTGTGAGGGGTGATGGGGGAGGGTGTGAGGGGTGATGGGGAGGGTGTGAGGGGTGATGGGGGAGGGTGTGAGGGGTGATGGGGGAGGGTGTGAGGGGTGATGGGGGAGGGTGTGAGGGGGGATGGGGGAGGGTGTGAGGGGTGATGTGGGGAGGGTGTGAGGGGTGATGGGGGAGGGTGTGAGGGGTGATGGGGGAGGGTGTGAGGGGTGATGGGGGAGGGTGTGAGGGGTGATGGGGGAGGGTGTGAGGGGTGATGGGGGAGGGTGTGAGGGAGTGAATGAGGGCACATAATGAGGAACGGAACAAAATGGGGAAAAATAATGGGCAGAATAAAAGCATATATATATATATATATATATATATATATATATATATATAACTGAAAACTCACACCCCAGAAGTGACTCGAACCCATACTCCCAGAAGCAACGCATCTGGTATGTACAAGACGCCTTAATCCACTTGACCATCACGACCGGACATAATGAGGTGATAGCCGAGGCTATTTGAACCACCCCACCGCCGGCACTCGGATAGTTATCTTGGGCATAGCATTTTACCAAATCACCTCATTCTTTGGGGCAACACGTGAGGAACACAAATGCGAACAAGCCTGAATGGTCCCCAGGACATATGCAACTGAAAACTCACACCCCAGAAGTGACTCGAACCCATACTCCCAGAAGCAACGCATCTGGTATGTACAAGACGCCTTAATCCACTTGACCATCACGACCGGACATAATGAGGTGATAGCCGAGGCTATTTGAACCACCCCACCGCCGGCACTCGGATAGTTATCTTGGGCATAGCATTTTACCAAATCACCTCATTCTTTGGGGCAACACGTGAGGAACACAAATGCGAACAAGCCTGAATGGTCCCCAGGACATATGCAACTGAAAACTCACACCCCAGAAGTGACTCGAACCCATACTCCCAGAAGCAACGCATCTGGTATGTACAAGACGCCTTAATCCACTTGACCATCACGACCGGACATAATGAGGTGATAGCCGAGGCTATTTGAACCACCCCACCGCCGGCACTCGGATAGTTATCTTGGGCATAGCATTTTACCAAATCACCTCATTCTTTGGGGCAACACGTGAGGAACACAAATGCGAACAAGCCTGAATGGTCCCCAGGACATATGCAACTGAAAACTCACACCCCAGAAGTGACTCGAACCCATACTCCCAGAATTCATTCAGGCTTGTTCGCATTTGTGTTCCTCACGTGTTGCCCCAAAGAATGAGGTGATTTGGTAAAATGCTATGCCCAAGATAACTATCCGAGTGCCGGCGGTGGGGTGGTTCAAATAGCCTCGGCTATCACCTCATTATGTCCGGTCGTGATGGTCAAGTGGATTAAGGCGTCTTGTACATACCAGATGCGTTGCTTCTGGGAGTATGGGTTCGAGTCACTTCTGGGGTGTGAGTTTTCAGTTGCATATGTCCTGGGGACCATTCAGGCTTGTTCGCATTTGTGTTCCTCACGTGTTGCCCCAAAGAATGAGGTGATTTGGTAAAATGCTATGCCCAAGATAACTATCCGAGTGCCGGCGGTGGGGTGGTTCAAATAGCCTCGGCTATCACCTCATTATGTCCGGTCGTGATGGTCAAGTGGATTAAGGCGTCTTGTACATACCAGATGCGTTGCTTCTGGGAGTATGGGTTCGAGTCACTTCTGGGGTGTGAGTTTTCAGTTGCATATGTCCTGGGGACCATTCAGGCTTGTTTGCATTTGTGTTCCTCACGTGTTGCCCCAAAGAATGAGGTGATTTGGTAAAATGCTATGCCCAAGATAACTATCCGAGTGCCGGCGGTGGGGTGGTTCAAATAGCCTCGGCTATCACCTCATTATGTCCGGTCGTGATGGTCAAGTGGATTAAGGCGTCTTGTACATACCAGATGCGTTGCTTCTGGGAGTATGGGTTCGAGTCACTTCTGGGGTGTGAGTTTTCAGTTGCATATGTCCTGGGGACCATTCAGGCTTGTTCGCATTTGTGTTCCTCACGTGTTGCCCCAAAGAATGAGGTGATTTGGTAAAATGCTATGCCCAAGATAACTATCCGAGTGCCGGCGGTGGGGTGGTTCAAATAGCCTCGGCTATCACCTCATTATGTCCGGTCGTGATGGTCAAGTGGATTAAGGCGTCTTGTACATACCAGATGCGTTGCTTCTGGGAGTATGGGTTCGAGTCACTTCTGGGGTGTGAGTTTTCAGTTGCATATGTCCTGGGGACCATTCAGGCTTGTTCGCATTTGTGTTCCTCACGTGTTGCCCCAAAGAATGAGGTGATTTGGTAAAATGCTATGCCCAAGATAACTATCCGAGTGCCGGCGGTGGGGTGGTTCAAATAGCCTCGGCTATCACCTCATTATGTCCGGTCGTGATGGTCAAGTGGATTAAGGCGTCTTGTACATACCAGATGCGTTGCTTCTGGGAGTATGGGTTCGAGTCACTTCTGGGGTGTGAGTTTTCAGTTGCATATGTCCTGGGGACCATTCAGGCTTGTTCGCATATATATATATATATATATATATATATATATATATATATATATACATATATATATATATATATATATATATATATATATATATATATATATATATATATATATATATATATATATATTAGTTTGTAATGAACAAAATGGTCTGGAATATAAGTAGAAACATCAGAAATGAACTAATTTGTGATTTGTTTTGGAATTAAAAGAATATAGTGAACAATCCGCAGGAGAACGGAATACTCTGTGGGCGTGTGGAACAATGTGTGGGCGTGTGGAACAATGTGTGGGCGTGTGGAACAATGTGTGGGCGTGTGGAACAATGTGTGGGCGTGGGGAAGAATGTGTGGGCGTGGGGAACAATGTGTGGGCGTGGGGAACAATGTGTGGGCGTGTGGAACATTGTGTGGGCGTGTGGCACAATCTGTAGGGGAATGGAACTTTTTAGGTCGTGGAGACGTTCATGAAGCGACGGTCTCGCTTCATGCAGTTCGGCGTTCAATCCCCGACCGTCCAAGCGGTTGGGCACCATTTCCCTCCCTTCCCCCCCTCAGTCCCATCCAAAATCCTTATCCTGATCCCTTCCCAGTGCTATAGTCGTAATGGCTTTTTGCCTTCCCCTGATAGTTTCCTCCCCCCTACAGGGTTGATATAAGAGTATGGGAAGTCAGGGAGTGTGACACGGGAGACATCTCCCGTCACGCAGGGTGCAGTCGCACCTCCACAGATCTCCAGAATCTTCTATTAATACTGGTAATGGCTCAGAAGGGCCACCACTTACGGGCTATTCATGCCCGTGCCACCTTTTGGTTGGCTTAATCTTCGTCAATCAATCAATCGGGAGTGTGAGGAGTGAAGGAGGGACCCAGGGGAGCAGTGACTAAGTAAACACCAGAGTAATTAAACCCTTCATCAGAGAGACCCAGAAAACCAACAAGTACAGAGGCCTAGAACGTTGTTACAGGTTCGTGCTGATAGGCTCTGAGACTCTGGGCGCCTGGGGTAAATGTGCACTTAAGTTCTTAAAGGAGGTGGGTGAGGAACTCATTAGGCAAACTAAAGACCCAAGAGCGGTCAGTTTCCTGTTCCAGCGCCTCAGTGTCGCGATCCAAAGAGGAAATGTTTGCTGTATCTTGGGTACGCTCCCAGCCTCCGAGGAGCTGGATGAGGTCTTCGAACACTGATTGTTATATTGTTATATATATGTGTGTGTGTGTGTGTGTTCTGTTTTCTAAATAGGGGTGATAGGAGAAGAAAATATTAAAGTATTCAGTGAGAATCCACAAGATCTTCTCTGAATACTCTTTTATTTTCATTTACGAGGCAATGGGTCTTTACAATTGCACCAGAGGTGGTGTACTCTCTTTCTCTCTCCCTTTCCCTTTCCCTTCCTCCCCCTTCTCTCTCTCTCTCTCTCTCTCTCTCTCTCTCTCTCTCTCTCTCTCTCTCTCTCTCTCTCTCTCTCTCTCTCTCTCATTTATCTCCCTCTTTATCTCCCCTCTTACCCGCCCTCTCTATCTCCCTCTCTCCCTTCCTCCCTCTCTCCCTCCCTCCTACTCTCCCTTCCTCCCTCTCTCCCTCCCTCCTACTCTCCCTCCCTCCTACTCTCCCTCCCTCCTACTCTCCCTCCCTCCTACTCTCCCTCCCTCCTACTCTCCCTCCCTCCTACTCTCCCTCCCTCCTACTCTCCCTCCCTCCCCCTCTCCCCTCTCTCTCCCCCTCTCCCTCTCTCTCTCTCCCCCTCTCCGTCTCTCCCCCTCTCCCTTTTTCCCACTCTCCCTCGCTCCGACTCTCCCTCCCTCTCCCTCTCTCTCCCCCTCTCCCTCTCTCTCTCCCCCTCTCCGTCTCTCCCCCTCTCCCTTCTTCCCCCTCTCTCCCCCTCTCCCTCGCTCCGACTCTCCCCCCCCTCCCTCTTCCCCTCCCTCTTGAATATAAATGTTGCCATAATTCTCACAAAATATTCATCGTACAACGCTGACATTTCTGCTAAATTGTGAAACTTTTGCCTCTATGATTTAGAGCGGCGAGCAGGGAGGTCCACCCGGCCCATCTGAGCCACGACTCCTGCCACGGCCACCTCTTGGGTAAGTGCCCTGACCTTATCCACCTGGGCTCTTGACCTCTGACCTCTCCCGCCCTCTTTAATGCCACATATGTTACTGGATACCTATCCTCTAGGTCATCAACCTGCCTATCCTAAGGTCACTCGTGTCATTCTACCTCTTTCAAAGCTACATATCCTACAATTATTCTACAGTTACAATTACAAAGCTACATATCCATCTCGAAATTTGCCTATGATCCATAGCTTGTGGATAGACGTAAACAATTGGCAATCCTTTTGTCATTCCTTCCTAGTGGAGCAACAACCACTGGATATCCTCTCCCTAGTGGACCAGCAACCACTGGATATCCTCCTCCCTAGTGGACCAGCAACCACTGGATATCCTCCTCCCTAGTGGACCAGCAACCACTGGATATCCTCCTCCCTAGTGGACCAACAACCACTGGATATCCTCCTCCCTAGTGGACCAGCAACCACTGGATATCCTCCTCCCAAGTGGACCAACAACCACTGGATATCCTCCTCCCTAGTGGACCAACAACCACTGGATATCCTCCTCCCAAGTGGACCAACAACCACTGGATATCCTCCTCCCTAGTGGACCAACAACCACTGGATATCCTCCTCCCTAGTGGACCAACAACCACTGGATATCCTCCTCCCTAGTGGACCAACAACCACTGGATATCCTCCTCCCTAGTGGACCAACAACCACTGGATATCCTCCTCCCTAGTGGACCAACAACCACTGGATATCCTCCTCCCAAGTGGACCAACAACCACTGGATATCCTCCTCCCTAGTGGACCAACAACCACTGGATATCCTCCTCCCTAGTGGACCAACAACCACTGGATATCCTCCTCCCTAGTGGACCAACAACCACTGGATATCCTCCTCCCTAGTGGACCAACAACCACTGGATATCCTCCTCCCTAGTGGACCAACAACCACTGGATATCCTCCTCCCTTGTGGAGCAACAACCACTGGATATCCTCCTCCCTTGTGGAGCAACAACCACTGGATATCCTCCTCCCTAGTGGACCAACAACCACTGGATATCCTCCTCCCTAGTGGACCAACAACCACTGGATATCCTCCTCCCTAATGGACCAACAACCACTGGATATCCTCCTCCCTAGTGGACCAACAACCCCTGGATATCTCCTCCCTAGTGGACCAACAACCCCTGGATATCCTCCTCCCCCCTAGTGGACCAACAACCCCTGGATATCCTCCTCCCTAGTGGACCAACAACCACTGGATATCCTCCTCCCTAGTGGACCAACAACCACTGGATATCCTCTCCCTAGTGGACCAACAACCACTGGATATCCCTCCCTAGTGGACCAACAACCACTGGATATCCTCTCCCTAGTGGACCAACAACCACTGGATATCCTCTCCCTAGTGGACCAACAACCACTGGATATCCTCCTCCCTAGTGGACCAACAACCACTGGATATCCTCTCCCTAGTGGACCAACAACCACTGGATATCCTCCTCCCTAGTGGACCAACAACCACTGGATATCCTCTCCCTAGTGGACCAACAACCACTGGATATCCTCTCCCTAGTGGACCAACAACCACTGGATATCCTCTCCCTAGTGGACCAACAACCACTGGATATCCTCTCCCTAGTGGACCAACAACCACTGGATATCCTCCTCCCTAGTGGACCAACAACCACTGGATATCCTCCTCCCTAGTGGACCAACAACCACTGGATATCCTCCTCCCTAGTGGACCAACAACCACTGGATATCCCCTCCCTAGTGGACCAACAACCACTGGATATCATCAAGGATGAGATGATATCCAGTTTTTTTTTTTAATTTCTCAATATTTTTTTTTACAATGGTAGATTATTTTTCAGAATTTACAAATTCGGTTTGAAAGTGGCAACCAGTTCCTGCGGGACTGTGATGTTTATATGGACGTGGATGGTCCTGCAGGACTGTGATGTTTATATGGACGTGGATGGTCCTGCAGGACTGTGGTGTTTATATGGACGTGGATGGTCCTGCAGGACTGTGATGTTTATATGGACGTGGATGGTCCTGCAGGACTGTGGTGTTTATATGGACGTGGATGGTCCTGCAGGACTGTGATGTTTATATGGACGTGGATGGACACACACGCACGCACACACACACACGAACAGGTGTAGGGGGGCCTGACGGCTGAGGGGACAGCGCTCGGGATTCGTAATCCTAGCGTCCGGGGATCGGTCCCTGGCGATGGCGAAAACAAATGGGCAGAGTTTCTTTCACCCCGAAGCATCTATTCACCTAGCAGTATATAGGTACCTAGGAGCTAGACAGCTGCTACGGGCTACTTCCTGGGTGTGTGTGTACAATTACCTAAGTGTAGGTACAGGGTGAGAGCTACGCTCGTGGTGTCCCGTCTTCCCAGCACTCTTTTGTCGTATAACGCTTTGTGTGTGTGTGTGTGTGTGTGTGTGTGTGTGTGTGTGTGTGTGTGTGTGTGTGTGTGTGTGTGTGTGTGTGTGTACTCACCAAATTGTGCTTGCGGGGGTTGAGCTTTGTCACTTTGGTCCCGCCTTTCAATCGTCAATCAACTGGTGTACAGGTTCCTGAGCCTACTGGGCTCTATCATATCTACATTTGAAACTGTGTATGGAGTCAGCCTCCACCACATCACTTCCTAGTGCATTCCATTTATTAACTACTCTGACACTGAAATTTTTTTTCTAACGTCTCTGTGGCTCATCTGGGTACTAAGTTTCCACCTGTGTCCCCTTGTTCGTGTCCCACCCGTGCTGAAGAGTTTGTCTTTGTCCACCCTGTCAATTCCCCTGAGAAGTTTGTAGGTGGTTATCATGTCTCCCCTTACTCTTCTGTTTTCCAGGGATGTGAGGTTCAGCTCCTTTAGCCTTTCCTCGTAGCTCAATCCTCTCAGTTCCGGGACGAGCCTGGTGGCATACCGCTGAATCTTCTCTAACTTTGTCTTGTGTTTAACTAGGTATGGACTCCAAGCTGGAGCTGCATACTCCAGGATTGGTCTTACATAAGTGGTATACAGGGTTCTGAAAGATTCCTTACACAAGTTTCTAAAGGCAGTTCTTATGTTGGCCAGTCTAGCATATGCCGCTGATGATATTCTTTTGATGTGGGCCTCTGGGGACAGGTTCGGTGTGATATCAACCCCCAGGTCTTTCTCTCTATTTGACTCTTGCAGGATTTCACCTCCCAGATGATACCTTGTGTTCAGCCTCCTGCTCCCTTCGCCTAATTTCATCACCTTACACTTTCCCGAGTTGAACTTTAGCAGCCATTTTCTAGACCATTCCTCCAGTTTATCCAGGTCATCCTGTAGTCTCTGTCTATCTTCATCCGTCTTGATTCTTCTCATAATTTTTGCATCATCAGCAAACATTGAGAGGAATGAGTCTATACCCTCCGGAAGATCGTTCACATATATTAGAAACAGGATGGGTCCAAGTACTGAGCCCTGTGGGACTCCGCTGGTGACATCTCGCCACTCTGATGTCTCCCCTCTCACCGTTACTCGCTGTTTCCTGTTGCTTAAGTACTCCCTTATCCACTGGAGCACCTTCCCTTTTACTCCTGCCTGTTGCTCCAACTTTTTTAACAGCCTTTTATGGGGTACTGTGTCAAAGGCTTTTTGGCAATCCAGGAAAATGCAGTCGGCCCACCCTTCTCTTTCCTGCCTAATTTTTGTTGCCTGGTCATAAAATTCTATTAAACCTGTGAGGCACGCTTTACCATTCCTGAACCCATGTTGGTGGTGCGTTACAAAGTTATTTCCCTCCAGATGCTCTACGAGCCTTTTCCTCACGGTCTTCTCCATCACCTTGCATGGTATACAAGTTAAGGAAACTGGCCTGTAATTCAGTGCCTCTTGCCTGTCACCCTTTTTGTATATTGGGACCACGCTAGCTGTCTTCCAACTTTCTGGTAAGTCTCCTGATTCCAGTGACCTGTTATACACCACAGAGAGTGGCACACTTAGTGCTTCTGCACCTTCCTTTAGTATCCATGGTGAGATTCTGTCAGGCCCAACAGACTTTGTCACATCCAGCTCCAGCAGACACCTTTTGACCTCATCACTGGTGAGGTCAAATTCCTCCAAGGTTGCTTGGTTTGCCGCCTCCTCATTTAGTGCAGGGGCTTCTCCTTGTTCTATTGTGAAGACCTCCTGGAATCTCTTGTTGAGTTCTTCACACACCACCTTGTCATTCTCTGTGTATCTGTTCTCCGCTTTGTGCAGCTTCATCACTTGTTCCTTCACTGCTGTTTTCCTCCTGATGTGGCTGTGGAGCAGCTTTGGTTGGGTCTTGGCTTTACTCGCGATGTCATTTTCAAACTGGCTCTCTGCTTCCCTCCTCACTCTGAGGTACTCATTTCTGGCCCTCTGGTATCTCTCCCTGCTCTCTGGTGTTCTGTTATTTCTGTAGTTTCTCCATGTTCTTTTACTCAGTTGCTTCGCTACCTTACATTCCTGGTTGAACCATGGGTTTTTCTGTTGTTTTTCGTTTTTCTACTTTTGGATGGGGATAAACCTGTCTGCAGCTTCCTGGCCCTTCTGGGTGACAAAATCCATCATGACCTGCACATTCTTGTCTCTAAGTTCTGTTTCCCATGGTATTCCCCTGAGGAAGTTCCTCATCTCGTCATAATTTCCTCTTCGGTAATTCAGTCTTTTTCCCTCTACTCCCATCCTTGGATAGGTTATCCCTACCTCCACCAAGTACTCAAAGGTCAGTACACTGTGGTCACTCATTCCTATGGGGGCTTCAACTTTGAATTCCCTTATTTCTGACTCATTCAGGGTGAATATCAAGTCGAGTCTAGCTGGTTCATCATTGCCTCTCACTCTTGTGGGTTCCTTGACATGCTGGCTCAGAAAATTCCTTGTTGCCACTTCCAAGAGTTTAGCTCTCCACGTATCTGCACCACCATGTGGGTCCCCATTCTCCCAGTCTATCTTTCCATGGTTGAAATCGCCCATGATTAAGAGTCTTGAGCCATTCCTGCAGGCAACTGAAGCTGCTCTATTATATTAATGGTTGCCATGTTGTTCCTATCAAACTCCTGTCTGGGTCTGGGTCTGCGTCACAGCCCGGAATTTCCATCTCATCAAAACTCCAGTCCTTCCTTATCAGCAGGGCCACTCCTCCACTTCCTCTCCCGTCCCTCTCTTTCCTTACTATATAGTAGTCCTTTGGAAACACAGCATCTGTTATGACTCCTGACAATTTTGTTTCCGTTAGTCCTATTACATCAGGGTTTTCTTCTTGCACCCTTTCTGCCAGTTCACTTGCTTTATTGGTAATCCCATCAATGTTTGAGTACATTACCTTGAAGCTCACTTTCTTATATCCAATTTCACCCACACTCCCTACAAGTGTAGGAGGTTGTTCTATGGTCATTGCTACTTGGGTAGGCTCCTCCTCCTGTGAGGTAGTTGCCAGGGGTTCAGGGGGAGGTGGAGTGGGGGGATGGAGGGCTTGTGTGTGTGTGTGTGTGTGTGTGTGTGTGTGTGTGTGTGTGTGTGTGTGTGTGTGTGTGTGTGTGTGTGTGTGTGTAGGAAAAAAATCAGTTGATTAACTGACGGATGAGAGGCGGGCCGAAAGAGCCAGAGCTCAACCTCCGCAAGCACAACTAGGTAAACACACGTAGCTGTGCTCTCCGAGTGGTTATGGAGATGGAGGTGAAATCCATTGGTCTCTTGCCCGCACGGGTTCATTTAATTTTTAATTTAAAATGCAACGTTTTATAAAGAACTCGTCAGTCTTAGACCGTGTTATTAGCTCCATCTAGTTGACGGTGTGATCTTAGACCATGTTATTAGCTCCATCTAGTTGACGGAGTGATCTTAGACCATGTTATTAGCTCCATCTAGTTGACGGAGTGATCTTAGACCATGTTATTAGCTCCATCTAGTTGACGGAGTGATCTTAGACCATGTTATTAGCTCCATCTAGTTGACGGAGTGATCTTAGACCATGTTATTAGCTCCATCTAGTTGACGGTGTGATCTTAGACCATGTTATTAGCTCCATCTAGTTGACGGTGTGATCTTAGACCATGTTATTAGCTCCATCTAGTTGACGGTGTGATCTTAGACCATGTTATTAGCTCCATCTAGTTGACGGTGTGATCTTAGACCATGTTATTAGCTCCATCTATTTGACGGTGTGATCTTAGACCATGTTATTAGCTCCATCTAGTTGACGGTGTGATCTTAGACCATGTTATTTGCTCCATCTAGTTGACGGAGTGATCTTAGACCATGTTATTAGCTCCATCTATTTGACGGTGTGATCTTAGACCATGTTATTAGCTCCATCTAGTTGACGGAGTGATCTTAGACCATGTTATTAGCTCCATCTATTTGACGGTGTGATCTTAGACCATGTTATTAGCTCCATCTAGTTGACGGTGTGATCTTAGACCATGTTATTAGCTCCATCTAGTTGACGGTGTGATCTTAGACCATGTTATTAGCTCCATCTAGTTGACGGTGTGATCTTAGACATGTTATTAGCTCCATCTAGTTGACGGTGTGATCTTAGACCATGTTATTAGCTCCATCTAGTTGATGGAGTGATCTTAGACCATGTTATTAGCTCCATCTAGTTGACGGAGTGATCTTAGACCATGTTATTAGTTCCATCTAGTTGACGGTGTGATCTTGGACCATGTTATTAGCTCCATCTAGTTGACGGAGTGATCTTAGACCATGTTATTAGCTCCATCTAGCTGAGAGTGATCTTAGACCATGTTATTAGCTCCATCTAGTTGACGGAGTGATCTTAGACCATGTTATTAGTTCCATCTAGTTGACGGAGTGATCTTAGACCATGTTATTAGTTCCATCTAGTTGACGGAGTGATCTTAGACCATGTTATTAGTTCCATCTAGTTGACGGAGTGATCTTAGACCATGTTATTAGTTCCACTAGTTGACGGAGTGATCTTAGACCATGTTATTAGCTCCATCTAGTTGACGGAGTGATCTTAGACCATGTTATTAGCTACATCTAGTTGACAGTGTGATCTTAAACCATGTTACCAGCTCCATCTAGCTGACAGTGTGATCTTAGACCATGTTATTAGTTCCATCTAGTTCGCAGTGTGATCTTAGACCATGTTATTAGTTCCATCTAGTTGGCAGTGTGATCTTAGACCATGTTATTAGCTCCATATACCTGACAGTGTGATCTTAGACCATGTTATTAGCTCCATCTAGCTGGCAGTGTGATCTTAGACCATGTTATTAGCTCCATCTAGTTGACAGTGTGATCTTAGACCATGTTATTAGCTCCATCTAGTTGACAGTGTGATCTTAGATGATGTTATTAGTTCCATCTAGTTGACAGTGATCTTAGACCATGTTATCAGCTCCATCTAGCTGACAGTGTGATCTCAGACCATGTTATTAGCTCCATCTAGTTGACAGTGTGATCTTAGACCATGTTACCAGCTCCATCTAGCTGACAGTGTGATCTTAGACCATGTTACCAGCTCCATCTAGCTGGCAGTGTGATCTTAGACCATGTTATTAGCTCCATCTAGCTGGCAGTGTGATCTCAGAACATGTTATTAGCTCCATCTAGTTGACAGTGTGATTTTAGACCATGTTATCAGCTCCATCTAGCTGACAGTGTGATCTTAGACCATGTTATTAGCTCCATCTAGCTGACGGTGTGATCTTAGACCATGTTACCATCTCCATCTAGCTGACAGTGTGATCTTAGACCTTGTTATTAGTTCCATCTAGTTGACAGTGTGATCTTAGACCATGTTATTAGCTCCATCTAGCTGATGGTGTGATCTTAGACCATGTTACCAGCTCCATCTAGCTGACAGTGTGATCTTAGACCATGTTACCAGCTCCATCTAGCTGACAGTGTGATCTTAGACCATGTTATTAGCTCCATCTAGTTGACAGTGTGATCTTAGACGATGTTACCAGCCCCATCTAGCTGACAGTGTGATCTTAGCCCATGTTATTAGCTCCATCTAGCTGACAGTGTGTTCTTAAGCCATGTTACTAGCTCCATCTAGCTGACAGTGTGATCTTAGACCATGTTATTAGCTCCATCTAGCTGACAGTGTGATCTTAGACCATGTTATTAGCTCCATCTAGCTGACAGTGTGATCTTAGACCATGTTATTAGCTCCATCTAGCTGACAGTGTGATCTTAGACCATGTTTCTCGCTAAAGTGTGATCAGATCACCATGTTGATAGCCGCGGTGACAAGACCAAACAAATTTATTATGCAGGACGAAAAAAACAACAGCGTTGTATGATATCCTGAGAGAAGAAAATGTATTTTGAACACAGATGTGTATTATGAGGTAATTATGGTGCAGGTGTTGATGTCAGGTGTTTTATGAGTTTTTTGGAAGGTGTTTTGCCTCAGGTGTGTAATCAGAGGTTATGGCTTGAATGTCAGGTATATATATTCAGGTGATCTGGATGTTTCTCAGAACCAGGTGTGTGTGTAGGTAACCTTGAATATTACGTGACGCAGGTGTGTGCGGGGGTCACGTGTTTAATAAATTAATCAAAGTGATTCAGTGAAATTATTTGGCTGTTATCCTCTCTCTCTCTCTCTCTCCCTGCTTATATATGTGTGTATATATATATGACGTATATATATATACGTCATGTGTGTATGGGCTCATATACTCAGCTTACCTAATTACACAACTGACACACACACACACGTAGGCCTAGGAAACTCCAGTATTGCCCTCAATACACACCTGCGTTAAGCCACCAACCAAAGTACTTACCTACACACCTGACACCAACACCAGGGAACCATCCTGGTGTTGATCTGTCACATTAGAAATATTGCATTATACCTTGCACATATGTATACCTGATTGATGGGGTTCTGGGAGTTCTTTACACCCCAAGCCCGGCCTGAGGCCAGGCTTGAGGTGTGAGAGTTTGGTCCACTAGGCTGTTGCTTGGAGCGGCCCGCAGGCCCACATACTCACCACAGCCCGGTTGGTCCGTTACTTTTGAAGATTGACAACTATCTAGTTTTCTCTTGAAGATGTCCACGGTTATTCCGGCAATATTTCTTATGCTCGCTGGGAGGACGTTGAACAACCGCGGACCTCTGATGTTTATACAGTGTTCTCTGATTGTGCCTATGGCACCTCTGCTCTTCACTGGTTCTATTCTGCATTTTCTTCCATATCGTTCACTCCAGTACGTTGTTATTTTACTGTGTAGATTTGGCATCTGGGCCTCCAGTATTTTCCATGTGTATATTATTTGGTATCTCTCTCGTCTCCTTTCTAGTGAGTACATTTGGAGAGCTTTATTTAATTTAGGTGCTTTATCACGTCTATGTATGCCGTATATGTTCTCTGTATTCCCTCTATTACAGCAATCTCTCCTGCTCTGAAAGGAGAAGTGAGTACTGAGCAGTACTCAAGACGGGACAACACAAGTGACTTGAAGAGTACAACCATTGTGATGGGATCCCTGGTTCGAAGGTTCTCGTAATTCATCCTATCATTTTTCTGACTGACGCAACACTTGCTTGGTCATGGTCCCTAAACGTTAGGTCGTCGGACACCATTATTCCCAAATCCTTCACGTGCTGTTTTCTTTTACAAACAGATTTTAATGTGTTTTGTACCCTGTATTATGTTTAAGGTCCTCATTTTTACCGTACCTGAGTACCTGGAATTTATCACTGTTAAACATCATGTTATTGTCTACTACTCAGTCGAAAACTTTATTAATATCTGCTTGTAGTTTTTCAATGCAGATGAACTTATATTTATTATATACATATACCAATAAGAAAGAATGTGTCTAGTTTTGAGGGCCACACTATTGGGGTTGGCCTCACCCAAATGGGCAGAGTGGTGAGGTGCAAGAACTTCTCCCAGCAGCCAGTCCTTAGCCTTCCCTGCAACCATCCCAGCCGGCTCACTGGGGGCCCACGGGCCACCCAGCCGGCTCACTGGGGGCCCACTGGCCACCCAGCCGGCTCACTGGGGGCCTACTGGCCACCCAGCCGGCTCACTGGGGGCCCACTGCCCACCCAGCCGGCTCACTGGGGGCCTACTGGCCACCCAGCCGGCTCACTGGGAGCCCACCCAGCATCCCAGCCGGCTCACTGGGGGCCCACCCAGCATCCCAGCCGGCTCACTGGGAGCCCACCCAGCATCCCAGCCGGCTCACTGCCCACCCAGCCGGCTCACTGGGGGCCCACTGCCCACCCAGCCGGCTCACTGGGGGTCCACTGCCCACCCAGCCGGCTCACTGAGGGCCCACCCAGCATCCCAGCCGGCTCACTGGGAGCCCACCCAGCCGGCTCACTGGGAGCCCACCCAGCATCCCAGCCGGCTCACTGGGGGCCCACCCAGCCGGCTCACTGGGAGCCCACCGAGCATCCCAGCCGGCTCACTGGGAGCCCACCCAGCATCCCAGCCGGCTCACTGGGAGCCCACCCAGCATCCCAGCCGGCTCACTGGGAGCCCACCGAGCATCCCAGCCGGCTCACTGGGAGCCCACCCAGCATCCCAGCCGGCTCACTGGGAGCCCACCCAGCATCCCAGCCGGCTCACTAGGAGCCCACCCAGCATCCCAGCCGGCTCACTGGGAGCCCACCGAGCATCCCAGCCGGCTCACTGGGAGCCCACCGAGCATCCCAGCCGGCTCACTGGGAGCCCACCGAGCATCCCAGCCGGCTCACTGGGAGCCCACCGAGCATCCCAGCCGGCTCACTGGGAGCCCACCCAGCATCCCAGCCGGCTCACTGGGAGCCCACCCAGCATCCCAGCCGGCTCACTGGGAGCCCACCCAGCATCCCCGCGTGTTTGTCAACCTGTCCTCTTAAAAATAACGTCGCTTTTGGCCGTTTGCCCGAAAGTGGAAGTAATTTGAAAATGAAAATAAATTTGGGATTTTTTTTTCAACAACAGTAAGTTAAGGGTCCTCTGATAGGTTAGGTGGGCAGGAACTTCTCTTAAAGTTTCAAAACGTTATGAAAAACGTTAATTGAAAGTTTCCTCTTCTAGCCTTACCGAGTAGGCCGGACGACTCAAACAGAAAACGGGACAATATGTCACTTTTGTGAGTCGATTTCATTTCAAATAACGTCCAAATTTGGCCATAGTGCGCATACGAGCCAAAAGTGACGTTATTTTTAAGAGGACGGGTTGGTTTGTAAGCACACTCAACACCCTATATGCGCGAACGGTTTATAGTCGTTCCTGATGCAGCACTGGCTGCCCCCAGCCACGACACCTACAACGGCGGCAACGGCGCCGGAGCAGAGCGCGGAGTCGGGGACGCCTGAGCAGAGCGCGGAGTCGGGGCCCCCTGAGCAGAGCGCGGTGTCAATGGCGCTGGAGCAAAGCGCGGTGTCGCGGGCACCGGAACAGAGCGCAGTGGCGATAGCACCGGAGCAGAGTGCGGTGTCAGAGGCCCCGGAGCAGAGCACAGAGTCGGGGACGCCACCGCAGAGTGCGGTCCCTGGCAAAGGGAAAGAAACTAAATAAGGCCCCAAAATCTGTTGGTATTACAAATGGGGGACCTGTAAACATGGGATATCGGGAAGAACAAATGGAACATGTAAATACGATCACCCTAGAAAGTGCAGAAACCTCCTCAATACAGGTAAATGTACCAAAAGCTGTGAATTCTTTCACTCAGAAATTTGCAAGAACTCTTTGGACAGGAAAGAGTGCTTCAATGCTGAATGTCCAGCTTTTCATATAAGAGGTACCAGGCGAATAAAACCGACACACCGCCACTATGAAAACAGCCACTACTCCATCGACCGGGATAATTTTTTAGCAAGAGGAGGAGAAGAATGGCTAAAAATGACCAGACTCTACCACCAACTCGGTCAAATGCTACAGAGAACGCAAACACAGTGGCCTCCTTACCAGAGCCTCAGATATTAACACCAAGTAAAGCATCCAGCACTTCCACTAACACGATAACATCATTTATATTTGCCAACATCCAGGGTATAAAAACACGCAAATCCAACAAAGTTCACTTTATAGATGGTCTCCTTCATGAGGCTAATGCAGTGTTTGCAGCCCTAACGGAAACTCACACAAAGGACTACCATGATGGTGAAATATGGATCTCAGGGTACAATCTTTTCAGATATGATAGGAAACACTGGCTTCAGGGTGGGGTCAACTTCTACACCAAAGACACACTCATCTGTACTGAACTGCTAAACACCTCAAATGATATGGTGGAAGTGCTGATAGTCAAAATAGAGATCCTATATGTAGTTGTTGTCCTTGTATATAAGTCACCGGAGGCAAACCCTCAGCAGTTTAAAGACCAACTAATGAAAATAGAACACTGCTTGGAAAACCTCACAAATCCGGCTCCGAACATCATCCTGCTTGGGGACTTCAACCTACGGCACCTGAAATGGAAGCACCTGGCTAATACAGTAATATCAGAAAGAATACCAGGAAGTAGCCTGAATGAACAGACACATGCAAATGACCTGCTACGGTTGTGCGATAGGTTTGCCTTAAACCAGCAAATAGTAGAACCAACTAGGAAGGAGAACACGCTGGACCTCATTTTCACTAATAATGATGAATTGATCGGGAACATAATGATTACAAATAGCTGTTACTCAGATCACAACTTAATTGAAGTTCTGACAACCATGGGGAATAGACCTTCAAAACCAGTCCAGATTCCCGGTGGAGGAGATTTCAGGAAATTCAACTTCAATAATAAACAGATAAACTGGGAGCAAATAAACCAGGACTTCACAGAAATAAACTGGAAGAACAGCTAGAAAATGCAAACCTGAACCAGTGCCTGGAAAAAATAAGCTCAGTAGCACTAGAAATATGTTCAAACCGCATACCCCTAAGAAAAAAGAGAAAGAGATGCAGATTGGAATGGGAACGTCGTTCCCTATATAGGCGAAGAAAACGAATCGCGGAACAACTTGAGAGTCGCACCCCATCTCAAGAACGTCTAAGGTTAGGTAGAGAAATAGAAACAATTGAACTCAAGCTACAAGAATCATACAAAACCCAGGAGAGGCAAAGAGAACAAAATGCCATCAGTGAAATAGAGAGAAATCCGAAATATTTTTTCTCCTATGCAAAATCAAGATCAAAAACCACATCTAGTATCGGGCCCCTGCGAAAGGGAGATGGAACTTTCCCCGATGACAACAAAGAAATGAGCGAGTTACTGAGGAAGCAGTACGACTCTGTTTTCAGCGAGCCATTAAACGCACTAAAGATTGATAACCCAAATGATTTTTTCATGGATATGATACCAACATCAAATCATATATCAGATATCACCCTATCCCCACTGGATTTTGAAGAAGCCATAAACAGTATGCCTATGCACTCTGCACCAGGCCCGGATTCTTGGAACTCCATATTCATCAAGAACTGTAAAAAACCACTATCGCAGGCCCTTCACATTCTGTGGAGACAAAGCCTAGATACTGGCGTTATCCCTGATATACTAAAAACAGCAGATAGCACCACTTCATAAAGGAGGAAATAAGGCAGAGGCAAAAAATTACAGACCGATAGCACTAACATCGCACATCATAAAATTTTTTGAGAGAGTGCTAAGAAGTAAGATCACAAAATACATGGAATCACAGCATCTCCATAACCCCGGACAACATGGTTTCAGAACAGGGCGCTCTTGCCTGTCGCAGTTGCTGGACCACTATGATATGGCATTAGATGCTATGGAAGACAAACAAAACGCTGATGCAATTTACACAGATTTCGCAAAAGCTTTTGATAAATGTGACCATGGTGTTATTGCACATAAAATGCGTTCAAAAGGAATTACCGGAAAAATAGGCAGATGGATCTACAATTTCCTGACTAACAGAACCCAATGTGTAATAGTCAACAAAATAAAATCCCGCGCATCAACCGTGAAGAGCTCAGTCCCCCAGGGTACTGTGCTTGCTCCAGTACTTTTGCTCATCCTCATATCGGACATAGACAAGAACACAACCTATAGCACTGTATCATCCTTTGCAGATGACACTAGGATCTTCATGAGAGTAGGCAACATAGAGGACACGGCAAACCTCCAGTCAGATGTAGATCAGGTCTTTCTATGGGCTACAGAAAATAATATGATGTTTAACGAATAAGTTCCAGCTCATGCGCTATGGAAAAAATGAAAATATAAAAACGGAAACCAAGTACCTCAGGCAAATCATAACATAGAACGAAAAGGCAATGTAAAGGATCTGGGTGTACTCATGTCGGAAGACCTTACCTTTAAAGAACACAATAAAGTAGCCGTCACAACTGCAAGAAAAATGACAGGTTGGATAACAAGAACTTTTCACACTAGAGATGCTATACCGATGATGATACTTTTCAAAACGCTTGTGCTCTCTAGAGGGGAGTACTGCTGCACAATGACAGCCCCTTTCAAAGCTGGAGAAATTGCTGACCTGGAGAGCGTGCAAAGATCCTTTACTGCTAGAATCCACTCAGTAAAACATCTAAATTACTGGGACCGACTAAAGAGCCTAAATTTTTACTCCCTTGAGCACAGGCGGGAGAGATACATAATAATTTACACGTGGAAAATAATTGAGGGGCTGGTCCCAAACCTGCACACAGAAATAACATCACATGAGACCAGAAGGCATGGCAGGATGTGCAGAATACCCCCGTTGAAAAGCAGAGGTGCAACAGGTACTCTGAGAGAGAACTCTATCAACATCAGAGGTCCGAGACTGTTCAACACGCTTCCACTACACATATGGGGCATAACTGGCCGACCCCTCACAGTGTTCAAGAGAGAACTGGATAAGCACCTCCAAAAGATACCTGATCAACCAGGCTGTGACTCATACGTCAGCCTGCGAGCAGCCGCGTCCAACAGCCTGGTTGATCAGTCCAGCAACCAGGAGGCCTGGTCGACGACCGGGCCGCGGGGACGCTAAGCCCCGGAAGCACCTCAAGGTAACCTCAAGGTAAGGTGGTCGTGCGGCCCAGGCTCTGCTTCAGGAGACTGGGGTCGTTCATACCCTTGATGGGGTGGTTCTTCTCCGGCCACGACCATGGCGGTCCGGGGATGGAGGTCCCTGTGCCCTTCTTCACCACCTTCGAGGTCAACCCCGGATCTCACAGTTACTGCGACGGCGCTGGAACCAATCGTGTTGGCGTATGCCTTTCCATTGGAGACTTTCAGCGCCGTGGAGAGGTGGGGACCTGCTGCCTGGGTAACAGCTTCTCCCCCCAAGGCACCCTACCATGGCTTTGCGCCCTGGTGAGGCCACTCCAGGCCGACAACCAGAGCGCAACTCCATAGTCTCCTGAGACTGATGGATGTCTACTATATTATTTCTTACCCCACAATCCTCTTCCTAGAGCCCGTCCCCCCCTCCTGCTGCCCCTGCTGCCTCTATGTTGCCACCCCCCCTCCTGCTGCCTATATGTTGTCCCCCCCCCCTCCTGCTGCCTATATGTTGTTCCCCCCCCTGCTGCTGCCTATATGTTGTCCCCCCCCTCCTGCTGCCTATATGTTGCCCCCCCTCCTGCTGCCTATATGTTGTCCTCCCCCCCTCCTGCTGCCTATATGTTGTCCCCCCCTCCTGCTGCCTATATGTTGTCCCCCCCTCCTGCTGCCTATATGTTGTTCCCCCTCCTGCTGCTGCCTATATGTTGTCCCCACCCTCCTGCTGCCTATATGTTGCCCCCCCTCCTGCTGCCTATATGTTGTCCCCCCTCCTGCTGCCTATATGTTGTTCCCCCCTCCTGCTGCCTATATTTTGTCCCCCCCCTCCTGCTGCCTATATGTTGTCCCCCCTCCTGCTGCCTATATGTTGCCACCCCCCTCCAGCTGCCTATATGTTGTCATCCCCCTCCTGCTGCCTATATATGTTGTCCCCCCCCCTCCTGCTGCCTATATGTTGTCCCCCCCCCTCCTGCTGCCTATATGTTGTCCCCCCCTCCTGCTGCCTATATGTTGTCCCCCCTCCTGCTGCCTATATGTTGTCCCCCCACCTGCTGCCTATAAGTTGTCCCTCCCCTCCTGCTGCCTATATGTTGTCATCCCCCTCCTGCTACCTATATATGTTGTCCCCCCTTCCTGCTGCCTATATGTTGTCCCCCCCCCTCCTGCTGCCTATATGTTGTCCCCCCCCCTCCTGCTGCCTATATGTTGTCCCTCCCCCACCTGCTGCCTATATGTTGTCCCCCTCCTGCTGCCTATATGTTGTCCCTCCCCCCCTCCTGCTGCCTATATGTTGTCCCCTCCTCCTGCTGCCTATTTGTTGTGCCTCCCCCTCCTGCTGCGTATATGTTGTCACCCCCCCCCTGCTGCGTATATGTTGTCCACCCCCCCCCTGCTGCTGCCTATATGTTGTCCCTCCCCCTCCTGCTGCCTATATGTTGTCCCCCCCCCTCCTGCTGCCTATATGTTGTCCCCCCTCCTGCTGCCTATATGTTGTCACCCCCCCCCTCCTGCTGCCTATATAATGTCCTCCCTCCTGCTGCCTATATGTTGTCCCCCCCTCCTGCTGCCTATATGTTGTCCCTCCCCCTCCTGCTGCCTATATGTTGTCCCCCCCTCCTGCTGCCTATATGTTGTCACACCCCCCTCCTGCTGCCTATATATTGCCCCCCCTCCTGCTGCCTATATGTTGTCCCCCCCTTCCTGCTGCCTATATGTTGTCCCCCCCTCCTGCTGCCCATATGTTGTCCCCCCTCCTGCTGCCTATATGTTGTCCCCCCCTTTCCTGCTGCCTATATGTTGTCCCCCCCTCCTGCTGCCTATATGTTGTCCCCCCTCCTGCTGCCTATATGTTGTCCCCCCCTTTCCTGCTGCCTATATGTTGTCCCCCCCTCCTGCTGCCTATATGTTGTCCCCCCTCCTGCTGCCTATATGTTGTCCCCCCCTCCAGCTGCCTATATGTTGTCCCCCCCCCCTCCTGCTGCCTATATGTTGTCCCCCCCTCCTGCTGCCTATATGTTGTCCCCCCTCCTGCTGCCTATATGTTGTCCCTCCCCTCCTGCTGCCTATATGTTGTCCCCCCCTCCTGCTGCATATATGTTGTCCCCTCTCCTGCTGCCTATATGTTGTCCCCCCCTCCTGCTGCCTATATGTTGTCCCCCCCTTTCCTGCTGCCTATATGTTGTCCCCCCTCCTGCTGCCTATATGTTGTCCCCCCTCCTGCTGCCTATATGTTGTCCCCCCCCTCCAGCTGCCTATATGTTGTCCCCCCCCTCCTGCTGCCTATATGTTGTCCCCCCCTCCTGCTGCCTATATGTTGTCCCCCCTCCTGCTGCCTATATGTTGTCCCTCCCCTCCTGCTGCCTATATGTTGTCCCCCCCTCCTGCTGCCTATATGTTGTCCCCCCCTCCTGCTGCCTATATGTTGTCCCCCCCTCCTGCTGCCTATATGTTGTCCCCCCCTCCTGCTGCCTATATGTTGTCCCCCCCTCCTGCTGCCTATATGTTGTCCCCCCCCTCCTGCTGCCTATATGTTGTCCCCCCCTCCTGCTGCCTATATGTTGTCCCCCCCTCCTGCTGCCTATATGTTGTCCCCCCCTCCTGCTGCCTATATGTTGTCCCCCCTCCTGCTGCCTATATGTTGTCCCCCCCTCCTGCTGCATATATGTTGTCCCTCCCCTCCTGCTGCCTATATGTTGTCCCCCCCTCCTGCTGCCTATATGTTGCCACCCCCTCCTGCTGCTTATATGTTGTCCCCCCCCTCCTGCTGCCTATATGTTGCCACCCCCCTCCTGCTGCCTATATGTTGCCACCCCCCTCCTGCAGCCTATATGTTGTCTCCCCCTCTCCTGCTGCCTATATGTTGTCCCACCCCCTCCTGCTGCCTATATTTTGTCCCTCCCCTCCTGCTGCCTATATGTTGTCCCCCCCTCCTGCTGCCTATATGTTGTCCCCCCCTCCTGCTGCCTATATGTTGTCCCCCCCCTCCTGCTGCCTATATGTTTGTCCCCCCCTCCTGCTGCCTATATGTTGTCCCCCCTCCTGCTGCCTATATGTTGTCCCCCCTCCTGCTGCCTATATGTTGTCCCTCCCCCTCCTGCTGCCTATATGTTGTCCCTCCCCCTCCTGCTGCCTATATGTTGTCCCCCCCTCCTGCTGCCTATATGTTGTCCCCCCCCTCCTGCTGCCTATATGTTGTCCCTCCCCCTCCTGCTGCCTATATGTTGTCCCCCCCTCCTGCTGCCTATATGTTGTCCCCTCCTCCCCTCCTGCTGCCTATATGTTGTCCCCCCCTCCTGCTGCCTATATGTTGTCCCCCCTCCTGCTGCCTATATGTTGTCCCCCCCCTCCTGCTGCCTTATATGTTGTCCCCCCCTCCTGCTGCCTATATGTTGTCCCCCCTCCTGCTGCCTATATGTTGTCCCCCCCTCCTGCTGCCTATATGTTGTCCCCCCCTCCTGCTGCCTATATGTTGTCCCCGCCCTCCTGCTGCCTATATGTTGTCCCCCCCTCCTGCTGCCTATATGTTGTCCCCCCCTCCCTGCTGCCTATATGTTGTCCCCCCCTCCTGCTGCCTATATGTTGTCCCTCCCCTCCTGCTGCCTATATGTTGTCCCCCCCCTCCTGCTGCCTATATGTTGTCCCCTCCCCTCCTGCTGCCTATATGTTGTCCCCCCCTCCTGCTGCCTATATGTTGTCCCCCCCCTCCTGCTGCCTATATGTTGTCCCCCCCCTCCTGCTGCCTATATGTTGTCCCCCCCTCCTGCTGCCTATATGTTGTCCCCCCCTCCTGCTGCCTATATGTTGTCCCCCCCTCCTGCTGCCTATATGTTGTCCCCCCCTCCTGCTGCCTATTATGTTGTCCCTCCCCCTCCTGCTGCCTATATGTTGTCCCCCCTCCTGCTGCCTATATGTTGTCCCCCCCTCCTGCTGCCTATATGTTGTCCCTCCCCTCCTGCTGCCTATATGTTGTCCCCCCCCTCCTGCTGCCTATATGTTGTCCCCCCCTCCTGCTGCCTATATGTTGTCCCCCCCTCCTGCTGCCTATATGTTGTCCCCCCCTCCTGCTGCCTATATGTTGTCCCCCCCCTCCTGCTGCCTATATGTTGTCCCCCCCTCCTGCTGCCTATATGTTGTCCCCCCCTCCTGCTGCCTATATGTTGTCCCCCCCCTCCTGCTGCCTATATGTTGTCCCCCCCCTCCTGCTGCCTATATGTTGTCCCCCCCTCCTGCTGCCTATATGTTGTCCCCCCCTCCTGCTGCCTATATGTTGTCCCCCCCTCCTGCTGCCTATATGTTGTCCCCCCCTCCTGCTGCCTATATGTTGTCCCCCCCTCCTGCTGCCTATATGTTGTCCCCCCCTCCTGCTGCCTATATGTTGTCCCCCCCCTCCTGCTGCCTATATGTTGTCCCCCCTCCTGCTGCCTATATGTTGTCCCCCCCCTCCTGCTGCCTATATGTTGTCCCCCCCTCCTGCTGCCTATATGTTGTCCCCCCCTCCTGCTGCCTATATGTTGTCCCCCCCTCCTGCTGCCTATATGTTGTCCCCCCCTCCTGCTGCCTATATGTTGTCCCCCCCTCCTGCTGCCTATATGTTGTCCCCCCCTCCTGCTGCCTATATGTTGTCCCCCCCTCCTGCTGCCTATATGTTGTCCCCCCCCTCCTGCTGCCTATATGTTGTCCCCCCTCCTGCTGCCTATATGTTGTCCCCCCCTCCTGCTGCCTATATGTTGTCCCCCCCCTCCTGCTGCCTATATGTTGTCCCCCCCCCTCCTGCTGCCTATATGTTGTCCCCCCTCCTGCTGCCTATATGTTGTCCCCCCCTCCTGCTGCCTATATGTTGTCCCCCCCTCCTGCTGCCTATATGTTGTCCCCCCCTCCTGCTGCCTATATGTTGTCCCCCCTCCTGCTGCCTATATGTTGTCCCCCCCTCCTGCTGCCTATATGTTGTCCCCCCTCCTGCTGCCTATATGTTGTCCCCCCCCTCCTGCTGCCTATATGTTGTCCCCCCCTCCTGCTGCCTATATGTTGTCCCCCCCCTCCTGCTGCCTATATGTTGTCCCCCCCTCCTGCTGCCTATATGTTGTCCCCCCCTCCTGCTGCCTATATGTTGTCCCCCTCCTCCTGCTGCCTATATGTTGTCCTCCCCCTCCTGCTGCCTATATGTTGTCCCCCCCTCCTGCTGCCTATATGTTGTCCCCCCCTCCTGCTGCCTATATGTTGTCCCCCCCCTCCTGCTGCCTATATGTTGTCCCCCCTCCTGCTGCCTATATGTTGTCCCCCCCTCCTGCTGCCTATATGTTTGTCCCCCCCCTCCTGCTGCCTATATGTTGTCCCCCCCCTCCTGCTGCCTATATGTTGTCCCCCCCTCCTGCTGCCTATATGTTGTCCCCCCTCCTGCTGCCTATATGTTGTCCCCCCCTCCTGCTGCCTATATGTTGTCCCCCCCTCCTGCTGCCTATATGTTGTCCCCCCCTTTCCTGCTGCCTATATGTTGGCCCCCCCTCATGTGCCTATATGGTTGTCCCCCCTCCTGCTGCCTATAGTTGTCCCCCCCCTCCAGCTGGCCTAATATGTTGTCCCCCCCCCTCTGCTGCCTTATGTTGTCCCCCCCTCCGGTGCCTATATGTTGTCCCCCTTCTGTGCATTATTATGTTGTCCCTCCACCCATGCTGCCTATTGTTGTCCCCCCTCCTGCTGCCTATATGTTGTTCCCCCCCTCCTGCTGCCTATATGTTGTCCCACCCCTCCTGCTGCCTATATGTGAGTCCCCCCCTCCTGCTGCACTATATGTTTGTCCCCCCCTCCTGCCTGACTCTATGATTAGTCCCCCCCTCCCTGCTCGCTCTATATGTGTCTCCCCCTCCCTGCTGCCTATATGTTGTCTCCCCCCTCTCCTGCTGGCCTATCATGTTGCTCCCCCCTCCTGCTGCCGATATGTTGTCCCCCCCTCCTGCCTGCCTATATGTTGTGTCCCCCCTCCTGCTGCCTATAGGTTGTCCTCCCCCTCCTTGCTCTGCCTATATGTTGTCCCCTCCCTCCTGCTGCCTATATGTTGTCCCCCCTCCTGCTGCCTATATGTTGTCCCCCCCTCCTGCTGCCTATATGTTGTCCCCCCCTCCTGCTGCCTATATGTTGTCCCCCCCTCCTGCTGCCTATATGTTGTCCCCCCCTCCTGCTGCCTATATGTTGTCCCCCCCTCCTGCTGCCTATATGTTGTCCCCCCCTCCTGCTGCCTATATGTTGTCCCCACCCCTCCTGCTGCCTATATGTTGTCCCCCCCTCCTGCTGCCTATATGTTGTCCCCCCCCTCCTGCTGCCTATATGTTGTCCCCCTCCTCCTGCTGCCTAGTATGTTGTCCCCCCCTCCTGCTGCCTATATGTTTGGTCCCCCCCTCCTGCTGCCTATATGTTGTCCCCCCCTCCTGCTGCCTATATGTTGTCCCCCCCCTCCTGCTGCCTATATGTTGTCCCCCTCCTCCTGGCTGTGCCTGATATGTTGTCCCCCCCTCCTGCTGCCTATATGTTGTCCCCCCCTCCTGCTGCCTATATGTTGTCCCCCCCTCCTGCTGCCTATATGTTGTCCCCCCCCTCCTGCTGCCTATATGTTGTCCCCCCTCCTGCGCCCTATATGTTGCCCCCCCTCCTGCGCCTATATGTTGTCCCCCCCTCCCTGCTGCCTATATTTGTCCCCCCCCCTCCTGCTGCCTATATGTTGTCCCCCCCCTCCTGCTGCCTATATGTTGTCCCCCCCTCTGCCTGCCTATATGTTGTCCCCCCTCCTGCTGCCTATATGTTGTCCCTCCCCCTCCTGCTGCCTATATGTTGTCCCCCCTCCTGCTGCCTATATGTGTCCCCCCCTCCTGCTGCCTATATGTTGTCTCCCCCCTCCTGCTGCCTATATGTTGTCCCCCCCCTCCTGCTGCCTATATGTTGTCCCCCCTCCTGCTGCCTATATGTTGTCCCCCCCCTCCTGCTGCCTATATGTTGTCCCCCCCCTCCTGCTGCCTATATGTTGTCCCCCCTCCTGCTGCCTATATGTTGTCCCCCCTCCTGCTGCCTATATGTTGTCCCCCCTCCTGCTGCCTATATGTTGTCCCTCCCCCCTCCTGCTGCCTATATGTTGTCCCCCCCTCCTGCTGCCAATATGTTGTCCCCCTTCCTGCTGCCTATATGTTGTCCGCCCCTCCTGCTGCCTATATGTTGTCCCCCCCTCCTGCTGCCATATGTTGTCCCCCCTTCCTGCTGCCTATATGTTGTCCGCCCCTCCTGCTGCTATATGTTGTCCCCCCCTCCTGCTGCCAATATGTTGTCCCCCCTCCTGCTGCCTATATGTTGTCCCCCCCCTCCTGCTGCCTATATGTTGTCCGCCCCTCCTGCTGCCTATATGTTGTCCCCCCCTCCTGCTGCCTATATGTTGCCCCCCCCCTTCTGCTGCCTATATGTTGCCCCCCCTCCTGCTGCCTATATGTTTGTCACCCCCTCCTGCTGCCTATATGTTGTCCCCCCCTCCTGCTGCATATATGTTGTCCCCCCCCTCCTGCTGCATATATGTTGTCCCCCCCCTCCTGCTGCCTATATGTTTGTCCCCCCATCCTGCTGCCTATATGTTGTCCCCCCCCTCCTGCTGCCTGTATGTTGCCCTCCCTCCTGCTGCCTATATGTTGTCCCCCCCTCCAGCTGCCTATATATTGTCCCCCCCTCCTGCTGCCTATATGTTGTCCCCCCCCTCCTGCTGCCTATATGTTGTCCCTCCCCCTCCTGCTGCCTATATGTTGTCCCCCCTCCTGCTGCCTATATGTTGTCCCTCCCCCTCCTGCTGCCTATATGTTGTCCCTCCCTCCTGCTGCCTATATGTTGTCCCTCCCCCTCCTGCTGCCTATATGTTGTCCCCCCTCCTGCTGCCTATATGTTGTCCGCCCCTCCTGCTGCCTATATGTTGTCCCCCCTCCTGCTGCCTATATGTTGCCCCCCCCCTTCTGCTGCCTATATGTTGCCCCCCCTCCTGCTGCCTATATGTTGTCCCCCCCTCCTGCTGCCTATATGTTGTCCCTCCCCCTCCTGCTGCCTATATGTTGTCCCTCCCTCCTGCTGCCTATATGTTGTCCCTCCCCCTCCTGCTGCCTATATGTTGTCCCCCCTCCTGCTGCCTATATGTTGTCCCTCCCCCTCCTGCTGCCTATATGTTGTCCCCCCTCCTGCTGCCTATATGTTGTCCCTCCCCCTCCTGCTGCCTATATGTTGCCCCCCCTCCTGCTGCCTATATGTTGTCCCTCCTCCTCCTGCTGCCTATATGTTGTCCCCCCCTCCTGCTGCCTATATGTTGTCCCTCCCCCTCCTGCTGCCTATATGTTGTACCCCCTCCTGCTGCCTATATGTTGTCCCCCCCCCTACTGCTGCCTATATGTTGTCCCCCCCCCTACTGCTGCCAATATGTTGTCCCCCCCTCCTGCTGCCTATATGTTGTCCCCCCCTCCTGCTGCCTATATGTTGTCCCCCCCTCCTGCTGCCTATATATTGTCCCCCCCCTCCTGCTGCCTATATGTTGTCCCCCCCCCCCTCCTGCTGCCTATATGTTGTCCCCCCCCTCCTGCTGCCTATATGTTGTCCCCCCCCCTCCTGCTGCCTATATGTTGTCCCCCCCTCCTGCTGCCTATATGTTGTCCCCCCTCCTGCTGCCTATATGTTGTCCCCCCCTCCTGCTGCCTATATGTTGTCCCCCCCCCTCCTGCTGCCTATATGTTGTCCCCCCCCCTCCTGCTGCCTATATGTTGTCCCTCCCCCCTCCTGCTGCCTATATGTTGTCCCCCCCCTCCTGCTGCCAATATGTTGTCCCCCCTCCTGCTGCCTATATGTTGTCCCCCCCTCCTGCTGCCTATATGTTGTCCCCTCCCCTCCTGCTGCCTATATGTTGCCCCCCCCTTCTGCTGCCTATATGTTGCCCCCCCTCCTGCTGCCTATATGTTGTCCCTCCCCCCTCCTGCTGCCTATATGTTGTTCCCCCCTCCTGCTGCCTATATGTTGCCCCCCCCTTCTGCTGCCTATATGTTGTCCCCCCTCCTGCTGCCTATATGTTGTCCCCCCCTCCTGCTGCCTATATGTTGCCCCCCCCTCCTGCTGCCTATATGTTGTCCCCCCCTCCTGCTGCCTATATGTTGTCCCCCCCTCCTGCTGCCTATATGTTGCCCCCCCTCCTGCTGCCTATATGTTGTCCCTCCCCCCTCCTGCTGCCTATATGTTGTTCCCCCCTCCTGCTGCCTATATGTTGTTCCCCCCTCCTGCTGCCTATATGTTGTCCCTCCCCCCTCCTGCTGCCTATATGTTGTCCCTCCCCCCTCCTGCTGCCTATATGTTGTCCCTCCCCCCTCCTGCTGCCTATATGTTGTCCCTCCCCCCTCCTGCTGCCTATATGTTGTTCCCCCCTCCTGCTGCCTATATGTTGTCCCCCCCTCCTGCTGCCTATATGTTGTCCCCCCTCCTGCTGCCTATATGTTGTCCCTCCCCCCTCCTGCTGCCTATATGTTGTCCCTCCCCCCTCCTGCTGCCTATATGTTGTTCCCCCCTCCTGCTGCCTATATGTTGTCCCCCCCTCCTGCTGCCTATATGTTGTCCCCCCTCCTGCTGCCTATATGTTGTCCCCCCCTCCTGCTGCCTATATGTTGTCCCCCCTCCTGCTGCCTATATGTTGCCCCCCCCTTCTGCTGCCTATATGTTGTCCCCCCTCCTGCTGCCTATATGTTGTCCCCCCCTCCTGCTGCCTATATGTTGTCCCCCCCTCCTGCTGCCTATATGTTGTCCCTCCCTCCTGCTGCCTATATGTTGTCCCCCCCTCCTGCTGCCTGTATGTTGCCCCCCCTCCTGCTGCCTATATGTTGTCCCCCCCTCCTGCTGCCTATATGTTGTCCCCCCTCCTGCTGCCTATATGTTGTCCCCCCCCCTCCTGCTGCCTATATGTTGTCCTCCCCTCCTGCTGCCTGTATGTTGCCCCCCTCCTGCTGCCTATATGTTGTCCCCCCTCCTGCTGCCTATATGTTGTCCCTCCCCCCTCCTGCTGCCTATATGTTGTCCCCCCCTCCTGCTGCCTATATGTTGTCCCCCCTCCTGCTGCCTATATGTTGTCCCCCCCCCTCCTGCTGCCTATATGTTGTCCTCCCCTCCTGCTGCCTATATGTTGTCCCCCCTCCTGCTGCCTATATGTTGTCCCCCCCCTCCTGCTGCCTATATGTTGTCCCCCCTCCTGCTGCCTGTATGTTGCCCCCCGTCCTGCTGCCTATATGTTGTCCTCCCCCCCTCCTGCTGCCTATATGTTGTCCTCCCCCCCTCCTGCTGCCTATATGTTGTCCCCCCCTCCTGCTGCCTATATATTGTCCCCCCCTCCTGCTGCCTATATGTTGTCCCCCCCCCTCCTGCTGCCTATATGTTGTCCCTCCCCCTCCTGCTGCCTATATGTTGTCCCCCCCTCCTGCTGCCTATATGTTGTCCCTCCCCCTCCTGCTGCCTATATGTTGTCCCTCCCTCCTGCTGCCTATATGTTGTCCCTCCCCCTCCTGCTGCCTATATGTTGTCCCTCCCCTCCTGCTGCCTATATGTTGTCCCCCCTCCTGCTGCCTTTATATTGTCCCCCCCTCCTGCTGCCTATATGTTGTCCCCCCCCCTCTCTCTCTCTCGCGCTCCCCTGGCCCGTCTTTTCAATAAGCATAAAACTGCCTCAGTATATTCTCCCCACAACAAATACTGTGTCACAGGGACACCCCGGGCGAGTGAGGGAGGCTCCGCGGCCACAGGTGTGCCCGCACCTCCTCCTCCTCCTCCTTTATGGTGCACAGAATGTGATCCCAAGTCTTGTCTTGGTGCCTCGGGCTGCCATTACTGCCTGTCTCTCCTCTTGTCTGTCTCGCTGTCTCACTCTCCTCCCTCTCCCCCCTTCTTTCTCTCTCTCTCTCTCTCTCTCTCTCTCTCTCTCTCTCTCTCTCCTACCCTCCATTGTTTTTACTTTCCCCCTCTCTTCCCTTCTCTTCTCTCGTCCCAACTGTACGAATTCCTATTCGTTCCTTCCCTTCCTATTTTGCTTCTCCTATCTGTGTATCTATATGTCTTTATCATTGTATCTTAATTTATTTCCCACAACTCTGCCTCCTTTTATGTTTCTTTGCTTTCGTCCCTCTCTCTTTATACTCCTTTCTTAAATTTATCCTTCTCATTACTTTTCTGCCAAACACAATTCTGGAAAACTTGTTTTCTTAAAGTTCTTCTTTTTCCTCCTCCTCTTCCGCAACTTTGTCCTCCACCCTCTCTCTCTCTCTCTCTCTCCATAATTCTCCTCCTCCATTCCACTCTCCATCTTTCTCCTCAACTTCCTCCATCTCTCTCCTTCCATCTTTCACCTCCCTCCTTCCATTCTCTGGGTTTCATTAACAAATCGTCAGGCCACAATCCTGAGGTCACCTCCATTTAATCAGTAATGGTTACTGTCAGTCTCCCGTGTGGCGCCTGCTTCTCTCCCTCTCCTCTCACCCTCTCTTTTATCATTCTCCTATATTACATTCTCTTCCTCTCACTCATAACATTCTCTTCCTCTTACAACCTTATCTACCTCTGCTCTCCTCTCTCTCCTCTCCATCTACGCTCGTCTCTCACTCTTCTCCTCCTCTCACTCTGTTCTGAGAACATGTCCGAGGCATGATGGTTAGGATGCCTTGCGGTGATTCCGAGGATCAACCTCCCCGCGGTCCGGTCTCTGACCAGGCGTCCTGATTTTTGGCCAGGTTAACCCAGGTTGTTCGCAGCCTGACTTATGAATAACACAGCCCGGTTAACCAGGCTGTGATTCACACGTCACAGCCTGGTTGGTCAGGTATCCTTTGGAGGTGCTTATCCAGTTCTCTCTTGAACACTGTGAGGGGTCGGCCAGTTATGCCCCTTGTGGGTAGTGGAAGCGTGTTGAACAGTCTTAAAGGCCTTTGATGTTGAAAGAGTTCTCTTTCTGAGTACCTGTTGCAGCTTTGCTTTTCAACGGGGCTATTTTGCACTTCCTGCCATGCCTCCTGGTCTCATGGGGTGTTATTTCCGTGTGCGGATTTCTAACTGCAGTCTTATCTAATTCTCTAATATTTTCAGAGTGTAAATTATTCTCTCTCTCAGGTGCAGGTCATTGTATTATTATTATTATTATTTTCTACCGCAGACGTGGCCACACATTTACAATGCTAACCAGCATGTATACTTTTCCTTCTGTCCTCCATGGACAGGGTGAGAGATCTGTTAAACTCTGTGTGAGTTCTGTGAGAGTTCGAGGATTTACTGAAGAATTAACCACAGAAGGTGATTGTAGTGCTTTTATAATGCTAGGCTACACTACATCCGTAAATACATATATACACAGATAATGAAAGGTCGCTGATGGTATTTTTTTCCCCTTTTCTTTCCTCGTTCCTCTTTGTTCTGTTTCCTTGTCTTCTCCTTTCTTCTTTTCCAGGTCCCCCTCCCCCTTCTGTCTCTTTTTTCCCCCCTCATCTCTTCCTTACTCCTTCCTATTCTCCTCCTTCTATCTTCCAATCTTTTCGTGCCTCACGCCCTAATGTCTCTCACACTCTAGTTTCCTCATCTTCTCTTCCTTTGCTTTATTTTTTCGCCTCCTCCCTCCTATCCTCGTTTCTATCTATCCTTCTCCCCGCTACGTCCTATTTCTTCCCCGCTTTGTTTATCCCCCCCCCCTCTCTCTCTCTCTCTCTCTCTGTCTCTCTCTCTCTCTCTCTCTCTGTCTGTCTGTCTGTCTGTCTGTCTGTCTGTCTGTCTGTCTGTCTCTCTCTCTCTCTCTCTCTCTCTCTCTCTCTCTCTCTCTCTCTCTCTCTCTCCTTGTGGTCTACCACTTGGATATCCAGTTACCATAGTAGTGGCACTTAGCTTAGCTTCCGTCAGCCATGACCCCTTCTGACACTCATATCCCTCGACACACACCTAGCACCCCCCCCACACCCCCACACCCCGCTTCCCTTTGAAACATTCACCTCCAACACTTCCTGACCCCCCCCCCCTCTCTCCAACTCTCCCCCCACCCCACCTTTCCAACACTTTGTCCCTCCCTCCCTCCCTTCCTGGCCTGTGTCTCAGGGAACACTGTGTCTCCATCACTGATTCCCTCTTCCCCTTCTCCATCTATTTTATTCCTGCCCTCTACCTATCGTCTTTTCCACCTTTCTTCCGTTCCCCAATCTTCTCTCTCTCTCTCTCTCTCTCCCAATCCTCCCATCTTCCCAATCTTTACCCTCATTCCCAATCTTTACCCTCATTCCCAATTCACCCCTCTTCCTCAACCATCCCCTCTACCATCTATCCCATCCCCCCCCCCAACCTTCCCTCTCGCAACCCCCTCCACCTCACCCCCCACACCCCCCAGACAACCCCAGACGGGTATAAGTGCTCTGTAAATGTATAAGACGAAAATATAAACTCAATACAAATATGAACAATAAAAATATCCCAAGAAAAATCGAATTTGCATATCTTACAGGTGTACAAATTTAGAAATCTTGGAAACGCACATATTTACGAATCTTGGAAACGCACATATTTACGAATCTTCGAAGTGCACAAATTTACAAATCCTGGAAGTGCCCCAAAAAGTTACAAATCCTGCAAACAATTGAATTAACAAGTCTGAAGACACAATTTACTAAGCCTGCCAAGTCTTTCCAGGCTTAAGAAGCCTGGAAAGACAATTCCTTACAAAAAAAAGCCTTGGGAAAAACAGCACATTTACAACCGAACAGGTCCTGCGAACCTCTGTAGAGAGAGAGAGAGACAGCAAGAAAAAAAGTCGTTTAAAACTAATAGCCAAAGTTTCTCTACTTCTTCTTCTCCTCCTCCTTCTTCTTCTCCTCGTATGTGACCAACAAAATGGCGTAAATTCTTCTGCAAGATTACCCAAGGAAATATATGTGGCACAACGGCCCCCCTGCCCGACCAATCCTTCATTACTGCCATTATTTTGCTGCTTGTGAGAGGTTGACGGGTTGGTTAGTTGGTCAGGATACAGGCTCCAGGAGGACACTATGCAATTGATGGAGATGCACAAGGTTACAGAAGGAGTTGAGGGGAGACAGAGAGAGGGTGGGGAAGATTAAGCTAATACTGTACCTAGGACTGAGAGCTAATACTGTACCTAGGACTGAGAGAGCTAATACTGTACCTAGGACAGAGAGCCAATACTGTACCAAGGACTGAGAGAGAGTTAATACTGTACCAAGGACTGAGAGAGCTAATACTATACCAAGGACTGAGAGAGCTAGTACTGTACCAAGGACTGAGAGAGCTAATACTCTACCTAGGACTGAGAGAGCTAATACTGTACCAAGGACTGAGAGAGCTAACACTGTGCCTGGGACTGAGAGGTAATTCTGTGCCTAGGACTGAGAGAGCTAATACTGTACCTAGGACTGAGAGGTAATACTGTGCCTAGGACTGAGAGCTAATACTGTACCTAGGACTGAGAGAGCTAATACTGAACCTAGGACAGAGAGCCAATACTGTACCTAGGACTGAGAGAGCTAATACTGTACCTAGGACTGAGAGAGCTAATACTCGTACCTAGGACTGAGAGAGCTAATACTGTACCTAGGACTGAGAGAGCTAATACTGAACCTAGGACTGAGAGAGCTAATACTGTACCAAGGACTGAGAGAGAGTTAATACTGTACCTAGGACTGAGAGAGCTAATACTGAACCTAGGACAGAGAGCCAATACTGTACCTAGGACTGAGAGAGCTAATACTGTACCTAGGACTGAGAGAGCTAATACTGTACCTAGGACTGAGAGAGCCAATACTGTACCTAGGACTGAGAGAGCCAATACTGTACCTAGGACTGAGAGAGCTAATACTGTACCTAGGACTGAGAGAGCCAATACTGTACCTAGGACTGAGAGAGCTAATACTGTACCAAGGACTGAGAGAGAGTTAATACTGTACCAAGGACTGAGAGAGAGCCAATACTGTACCTAGGACTGAGAGAGCTAATACTGTACCAAGGACTGAGAGAGCTTATACTGTACCAAGGACTGAGAGAGCCAATACTGTACCAAGGACTGAGAGAGCTTATACTGTACCTAGGACTGAGAGAGCTAATACTGTACCAAGGACTGAGAGAGAGCTAATACTGTACCTAGGACTGAGAGAGCTAATACTGTACCTAGGACTGAGAGAGAGCTAATACTGTACCAAGGACTGAGAGAGCTTATACTGTACCTAGGACTGAGAGAGAGCTAATACTGTACCTAGGACTGAGAGAGCTTATACTGTACCTAGGACTGAGAGAGCTAATACTGTACCTAGGACTGAGAGAGCTAATACTGTACCTAGGACTGAGAGAGCTAATACTGTACCAAGGACTGAGAGAGCTTATACTGTACCTAGGACTGAGAGAGCTAATACTGTACCAAGGACTGAGAGAGAGCTAATACTGTACCTAGGACTGAGAGAGCTAATACTGTACCTAGGACTGAGAGAGAGCTAATACTGTACCAAGGACTGAGAGAGAGCTAATACTGTACCAAGGACTGAGAGAGCTAATACTGTACCTAGGACTGAGAGAGCTAGTACTGTACCTAGGACTGAGAGAGGTAATACTGTACCTAGGACTGAGAGAGGTTATACTGTTCCAAGGACTGAGAGAGCTAATACTGTACCTAGGACTGAGAGAGCTAATACTGTACCTAGGACTGAGAGAGGTAATACTGTACCTAGGACTGAGAGAGGTAATACTGTACCTAGGACTGAGAGAGGTAATACTGTACCTAGGACTGAGAGAGGTTATACTGTTCCAAGGACTGAGAGAGCTAATACTGTACCTAGGACTGAGAGAGCTAATACTCGTACCTAGGACTGAGAGAGCTAATACTGTACCTAGGACTGAGAGAGCCAATACTGTACCTAGGACTGAGAGGTAATACTGTACCTAGGACTGAGAGAGCTAATACTCGTACCTAGGACTGAGAGAGCTAATACTGTACCTAGGACTGAGAGAGCCAATACTGTACCTAGGACTGAGAGAGCCAATACTGTACCTAGGACTGAGAGAGCTATTACTGTACCAAGGACTGAGAGAGCTAATACTGTACCTAGGACTGAGAGAGCTAATACTGTACCTAGGACTGAGAGAGCTAATACTCGTACCTAGGACTGAGAGAGCTAATACTGTACCTAGGACTGAGAGAGCCAATACTGTACCTAGGACTGAGAGGTAATACTGTACCTAGGACTGAGAGAGCCAATACTGTACCTAGGACTGAGAGGTAATACTGTACCTAGGACTGAGAGAGCTAATACTCGTACCTAGGACTGAGAGAGCTAATACTGTACCAAGGACTGAGAGAGCTAATACTGTACCTAGGACTGAGAGAGCTATTACTGTACCAAGGACTGAGAGAGCTAATACTGTACCTAGGACTGAGAGAGCTAATACTGTACCTAGGACTGAGAGAGCTAGTACTGTACCTAGGACTGAGAGAGCTAATACTGTACCTAGGACTGAGAGAGCTAATACTGTACCTAGGACTGAGAGAGCTAGTACTGTACCTAGGACTGAGAGAGCTAATACTGTACCTAGGACTGAGAGAGCTAATACTGTACCTAGGACTGAGAGAGCTAATACTGTACCTAGGACTGAGAGAGCTAGTACTGTACCTAGGACTGAGAGAGCTAATACTGTACCTAGGACTGAGAGAGCTAATACTGTACCTAGGACTGAGAGAGGTAATACTGTACCAAGGACTGAGAGAGCTAATACTGTACCTAGGACTGAGAGAGCTAATACTGTACCAAGGACTGAGAGAGCCAATACTATACCAAGGACTGAGAGAGCTAATACTGTACCTAGGACTGAGAGTGGATAGGTGATTATCAGGAGAAAGCACTAAGCCATTATGACTGTATGACACCTAGAAGGGGTCAGGTTAAGGATTTGGGATGGAACGGAGAGAAGGAATGGTGCCCAGTTACTTGGACGGTCGGGGATTGAACCTCGACCGGCATGGAATCATGGTAGCTAATACACCTCCTAGAACTGAGAAAGCTAATATTGTACTTGCCTAGTTGTGCTGGAGCTGCATACTCCAGGATTGGTCTGACATATGTGGTATACAAGATTCCGTACACAAGTTTCTGAAGGCCGTTCTAAAGGCTGTGTGTGTGTGTGTGTGTGTGTGTGTGTGTGTGTGTGTGTGTGTGTGTGTGTGTGTGTGTGTGTGTGTGTGTGTGTGTGTATTCACCTAGTTGTGCTTGCGGGGGTTGAGCTCTGCTCTTTCGACCCGCCTCTCAACTGTCAATCAACTGTTACGAACTTCTATTTTTTTTCTTTCCCACACCACACACACACCCCAGGAAGCAGCCCGTGACAGCTGACTAACTCCCAGGTACCTATTTAGTGCTAGGTAACAGGGGCATAGGGTGAAAGAAACTCTGCCCATCGTTTCTCGCCGGGCCCGGGATCGAACCCGGGACCACAGGATCACCTTTCCAGCACGCTGTCCGCTCGGCCACCTGCTCCCGGATGTGTGTGTGTGTGTGTGTGTGTGTGTGTGTGTGTGTGTGTGTGTGTGTGTGTGTGTGTGTGTGTGTGTGTACTCATTTAGTTGTAAACACCTAGTTGAGCTTGTCGGGGGATGAGCTTTGGCTCTTTGGTCCCGCCTCTCAACCGTCAATCAACTGGTGTACAGGTTCTTGAGCCTATTGGGCTCTATCATATCTACACTTGAAACTGTGTATGGAGTCAGCCTCCACCACATCACTGCCTAATACATTCCATCCGTTAACTATTCTGACACTGAAGAGGTTCTTTCTAACGTCCCTGTGGCTCATGTGGGTACTCAGTCTCCACCTGTGTCCCCTTGTTTACCACCCAGCTCGACAGCTTATCTTTACCCTGTCGACGAGGGGTCACAATAACGTGGCTGAAGATATGATGACCAGACTCCGACTCAGACCATTATGATCTGATTGATTATGATTATGATATGATTATGATCAACCTGATAATGCTCCAGGACGGACCGAAACGTCGTCGCTTCTCCATCTTCTGAGTTGTGGTTTGTTCATCATCTTTACCCTGTCAATTCCTCTGAGAATTATATAGGTGGTAATCATGTCTCCCCATAACTCTTCTGTCTTCCAGTGTCGCGAGGTTTAATTCCTCGTAGCTTTTATCTCTCAGCTCCGGGACTAGCCTGGTGACTTGTCACTCAAGCCAAATTTTCTATCTTCGTTTTGTGTTTGACTAGGGATGGACTCCACGCTGAAGCTGCATACTCCAGTATGGGTCTGACATGAGGTATACAAGTTTCTGAAGAATTCCTTACACACGTTTTTAAAGGTAGCTCATATGTTTGCCAGCCTTGCACGCCGCTGATGTTATCCTCTTGATGTGGGCTTCAGGGGACAGGCTTGGTGTGATATCAACCCCCAGGTCTTTCTCTCTTCCTGATTCCTGAAGGATTTCATCTCCTAAACCTTGTGTTTGACCTCTTGCTCTCTACACCTATCTTCATCATTTTACACTTGCCTGAGTTAAACTCAAGTAGCCATTTGTTGCACCATTCCTTCAGTCTGTTCAGATCATCTTATAGTCTCTTGCTGTCCTCCTCTGTTTTAATTATTCTCATAATTTAAGCATCATCAACAAACATTGAAAGAAATGAGTATATCCTCCGGAAGATCATTTACGTATATCAGAAACACTATGGGTCCAAGTATAGAACCCTGTAGGACTCCGCAGGTAACATCACGCAATTTGACGTCTCCCACCTCACAGTAACTCTCTGCTTCCTGTTGTTTAGGTACTCCCTTATCCACGGGAGCACCTTACCCTTTTCTCCAGCCTGTTTCTCCGAGGACTTAAGAGAGGTTATACTGAACCTTGCACTTGGAGAACTAATACTGTACAAAACTTCGACAAATATGGTGAAAATAGACTAAAACTCTGCTTAAATATGGAGAAAAACTGCTTAAATATGGAGAAAAACTGCTCAAATATGGAGAAGAACTGCTCAAATATGGAGAAAAACTGCTCAAATATGGAGAAAAACTGCTCAAAAATGGAGAAAAACTGCTCAAATATGGAGAAAAACTGCTCAAAAATGGAGAAAAACTGCTCAAATATGGAGAAAAACTGCTCAAATATGGAGAAAAACTGCTCAAATATGGAGAAAAACTGCTCAAAAATGGAGAAAAATAGCACAGAACTCTCTGAGATAGAAAAAATACACCCAAACACACTCAAATATAGAGAAAATACCACAAAATCCGCTCGAATGTGAAGACTACAGCGGAAGTGAGAGCTGATACTATCCCTTGGACTGAGAGAACTAATATTATACCTAGGAGTGAGAGAGCTAAAACTATACATAGCTAGATGAGAAGTGAAACAAATACCTAATTTCCCCATCTTTTATACACACGGACATAAGAGAACAAAGTAAAACAAAAACAAATGACTGGTCCCAGATATTTCCAATAAAAAAAAAGCAATTAAAGTGGAAGAAACATTGGTTCGGTAATAAATCTTGGCGCCAGTTTTATTACACTGGCAGCAGTGTCACCCTCTGGCGGGAGATTCATATTTCCCGCCGACCGTTACTTTTTGGTCAACGGTTTTAACGACCGTTCTCAGCTGAAACTTGTATTACTATATCGGCTTTATTGTTTGCCAATAATACTGACTTTGTTAATATTATTACACCTATTTTTATTTGTACTATTATTACACCTATTTTTATTTGTAATATTATCAGAACTATTTTTATTGCTGTTATTTTCACAATTATCATTGTGTGTAACAGAATTGCAGGTAGAAATCCGTTTGTTGATTAGGTTGATAAAATGACCAGTTGATGATGATTTCACTTGATTGGTTGATAATGTTTCCCTTTCTCTGGCGCTTCTTCCTTTTCCAGTCTTCAGTGCCTTTGTTTATGTCTTCTTCAGTGCCTTCTTGGCTCGTCCGGTTCTCTCTGACGACATTCTCTTAAACTTTTCCCCACCTTATATGAAGCATAAATTGGCTCCCCATCCCGGGTATGCAGCCCTCTGCTGGACTGTCTGCCGCCCCCTGTTCTTCAGCATCTTGGACAAAGTGGAGAACTGTGTGAAAAAGCTTATATCTAGTGAACAAATTCACAAGAGCCGTGACGAGGATTCGAACCTGCGTACGAGAGCATCCCAGACGCTGCCTTAATCGACTGAGCTACGACATGGTCAAAAGGAGTTGAAAACAAAGTGCTACTGAATTTACTGGATCCTGCAGCCTCTCCGAGGCACAAACCAGGGTTTTACACAACTCCCCCCATGTGTCTAGTCTTATATTTAGTCTTGACCAAGTCTGGATAGAGTGGTCCGAACACCAGAAGCTCCAATAAGGTTGAGATGTTGGTGGACTTTGTGATGCACAGTGTTCTCAAAGATCTGCACCTGGCTAAATATCGTGGACAACCAGATGATGGCACCCACAACACAAGGCTCTCAGCTATCAATAACCTCATGCTGGAACTGCCTTCTTCTTCTTGAGATGATTTCGGGGCTTTTTAGTGTCCCCGCGGCCCGGTCCTCGACCAGGCCTCCACCCCCAGGAAGCAGTCCGTGACAGCTGACTAACACCCAGGTACCTATTTTACTGCTAGGTAACAGGGGCATAGGGTGAAAGAAACTTAGCCCATTGTTTCTCGCCGGCGCCTGGGATCGAACCCAGGACCACAGAATCACAAGTCCAGTGTGCTGTCCGCTCGGCCGATCGGCTCCCTGCCTTTCTCAAGAACATCACTGTATCAGCGATCATTCACTCCCAGGCTGACTCACGTCTGGAACTTGTTCGCTCAACAGAATGATGCTCGGGAGATCAGGTCAACCGATCACATGAAGGCTCTGGCACACAGTAGGCTTCTGGCTCATCCTGTTCCTAATATGATTGTTACACAAATTTAAATAAAGCTTACTCCTAATGATTCAAATGAAATAAACGTGTCTCTAGGGACATGCTTCAGATGAGCTGAGGTAAGATAACAACTCTTGCTTGCAGTGTCACTAGATACCTCAGTTCACAGCCTTAATGAACCCTATATTTAGTTAAAAAAGAGACAAGATTAGTGACTAACCCGTGCAACGTCAGGAGCCACCTCTAGTATATATAAGAGAGAACATATCTCTCAGTTTGTCTGTCTATCTGCTCAAAGGTGAAGGCCAAACGCTTAGGGCTAAACTCACTAAATGTGCAGGGCGACTGGTATGTACATAGGCTGGTCGGGGGTCGGCCCAAATGAAACATTTTAAGAATTATTTGCACCTACAGACACCCACACGATTTTTCACGAAGTAAAATATTTGGTGTTTTTTCCCACAAAGTTTTTCAGTGTTTTGTAATAATAAATTTTCTGAGAAAACGGAGAGAGAGGGTAGGATGGAGGGGGGGGGGGGGGGGGGAGGGACGAGGTGGAGGGACATGGGGACGAGGGGGAAGGGGAAATATGGTAATGAGGGGAAATATGGGATAAGAGTGGGGAAAGGGTGGAGAGAGACCCGAGTGCAGCCGGTTATACCCCTCCTTATCTATATAAATGATAACGTTAGTCTGTTCAAGATTGGAGGCCAGATGGTGAAGGATGGGAGGAGGGGAAACAGATATGAGAGGGGAGAGGAAAGAGGGGTGGAATGGGAGACATGGAACAGACGTACTATCCTGGGCACTGCCGGGGACCTTCCCTTCTAGTGCATGTGTGTGTGTGTGTGTGTGCGTGCGTGTGTGTGTGTGTGTGTGTGTGTGTGTGTGTGTGTGTGTGTGTGTGTGTGTGTGTACTCACCTAATTGTACTCACCTAATTGTGCTTGCGGGGGTTGAGCTCTGGCTCTTTGGTCCCGCCTCTCAACCGTCAATCAACTGGTGTACAGATTCCTGAGCCTATTGGGCTCTATCATATCTACATTTGAAACTGTGTATGGAGTCAGCCTCCACCACATCACTTCCTAATGCATTCCATTTACTAACTACTCTGACACTGAAAAAGTTCTTTCTAACGTCTCTGTGGCTCATTTGGGTACTCAGCTTCCACCTGTGTCCCCTTGTTCGCGTCCCACCAGTGTTGAATAGTTCATCCTTGTTTACCCGGTCGATTCCCCTGAGGATTTTGTAGGTTGTGATCATGTCCCCTCTTACTCTTCTGTCTTCCAGTGTCGTGAGGTGCATTTCCCGCAGCCTTTCCTCATAACTCATGCCTCTTAGTTCTGGGACTAGTCTAGTAGCCTTCCTTTGGACTTTTTCCAGCTTCGTCTTGTGCTTGACAAGGTACGGGCTCCATGCTGGGGCCGCATACTCCAGGATTGGTCTTACATATGTGGTGTACAAGATTCTGAATGATTCCTTACACAGGTTCCTGAACGCCGTTCTGATGTTAGCCAGCCTCGCATATGCCGCAGACGTTATTCTCTTTATGTGGGCTTCAGGAGACAGGTTTGGTGTGATATCAACTCCTAGATCTTTCTCTCTGTCTGTTTCATTAAGTACTTCATCTCCTATTCTGTATCCTGTGCCTGGCCTCCTGTTTCCTGTTTCATTAATTTTCATTTCCTGTTTCATTTCCTGTTTCATTAAGTACTTCATCTCCTATTCTGTATCCTGTGCCTGGCCTCCTGTTTCCACTGCCTAGTTTCATTACTTTGCATTTACTCGGTTTGAACTTCAACAGCCATTTGTTGGACCATTCACTCAGTCTATCCAGGTCATCTTGTAGCCTCCTACTATCATCCTCTGTTTCAATCCTCCTCATAATTTTTGCATCGTCGGCAAACATTGAGAGGAACGAATCTATACCCTCTGGGAGATCATTTACATATACCAGAAACAGTATAGGTCCAAGGACTGACCCCTGCGGGACTCCATTTGTGACGTCTAAATATCTGAGACCTCACCCCTCACACAGACTCGTTGTCTCCTGTTGCTTAGGTATTCCTCTATCCACCGGAGTACCTTCCCTCTCACTCCAGCCTGCATCTCCAACTTTCGCACTAGCCTCTTGTGTGGCACTGTATCAAAGGCTTTCTGACAATCCAAAAATATGCAGTCTGCCCACCCTTCTCTTTCTTGCCTTATTTTTGTTGCCTGGTCGTAGAATTCAAGTAACCCTGTGAGGCAGGACCTGCCATCCCTGAACCCATGTTGATGCTGTGTTACAAAGTTCCTTCGCTCCAGATGCTCCACTAGTTTTTTTCGCACAATCTTCTCCATCAGCTTGCATGGTATGCAGGTTAGGGACACTGGCCTGTAGTTCAGTGCCTCCTGTCTATCCCCTTTCTTGTATATCGGGACTACGTTAGCTGCTTTCCAAATATCTGGCAGTTCCCCTGTTGCCAGTGATTTGTTATACACTATGGAGAGTGGTAGGCTCAGTTCTCTTGCTCCTTCCTTTAGAACCCAAGGGGAGATTCCATCTGGGCCTATAGCCTTTGTCACGTCCAACTCTAGTAAACACTTCCTTACTTCCCCACTGGTAATCTCAAACTCTTCCAGTGGTTCCTGGTTAGCTATTCCCTCACTTACCTCTGGAATTTCTCCTTGTTCTAAGGTGAAGACCTCCTGGAATTTCTTATTCAATTCCTCACACACTTCCTTGTCATTTGTAGTGAATCCTTCCGCCCCTATCCTTAATCTCATAACCTGTTCCTTTACTGTTGTTTTTCTCCTAATGTGGCTATGCAACAATTTAGGCTGAGTCTTTGCCTTTGCCTTGTGTGTGTGTGTGTGTGTGTGTGTGTGTGTGTGTGTGTGTGTGTGTGTGTGTGTGTGTGTGTGTGTGTGTGTGTGTGTGTACTCACCTAGTTGTACTCACCTAGTTGTGTTTGCGGGGGTTGAGCTCTGGCTCTTTGGACCCCCCTCTCAACCGTCAATCAACTGGTGTACAGATTCCTGAGCCTACTGGGCTCTATCATATCTATCTTGAGATGATCTTGAGATGATTTTGAGATGATTTCGGGTCTTTTTAGTGTACCCGCGGCCCGGTCCTCGACCAGGCCTCCACCTCCCAGGAAGCAGCCCGTGACAGCTGACTAACACCCAGGTACCTATTTTACTGCTAGGTTACAGGGGCATAGGGTGAAAGAAACTCTGCCCATTGTTTCTCGCTGGCGCCTGGGATCGAACCCAGGACCACAAGTCTAGCATGTTGTCCGCTCGGCCGACCGGCTCCTATAATTGAAACTGTGTATGGAGTCAGCCTCCACCACATCACTGCCTAATGCATCCCACCTGTTAACTACTCTGACACTGAAAAAGTTATTTCTAATGTCCCTGTGGCTCATTTGGGTACTCAGTTTCCACCTGTGTCCCCTTGTTCGCGTACCACCCGTGTTAAACAGTTAATCTTTATCTACCCTGTCAATTCCTCTGAGAATTTTGTAGGTAGTGATCATGTCTCCCCGTGTGTGTGTGTGTGTGTGTGTGTGTGTGTGTGTGTGTGTGTGTGTGTGTGTGTGTGTGTGTGTGTGTGTGTGTGTATTTTCTATTTTTGTCTGCAGAATCGAGCTTTGGACCCCGACTTTATAGCCAATATAGTTTTCCTCTATTATATCTACTACATGTATATTTATTTCTAACACACACACACACATGAATATATCAGGAGGAGAAGAGAGGCAGAAATACAATAGGAGAAAGGCATCGCAAGCAAGGCAAAGACTCAGTCTAAATTGCTGCATAGCCACATCAGGAGAAAAACAAGAGTAAAGGAACAGGTTATGAAATTAAGGATAGGGGCAGAAGGATTCACTACAAACGACAAGGAAGTGTGTGAGGAACTGAATAAGAAATTCCAGGAGATCTTCACCTTAGAGCAAGGAGAAATTCCAGAGATAAGAGAGGGAATAGTAGCCAAGAACCACAAGAAGAGTTTGAGATTACCAGCGGGGAAGTAAGGAAGTGTTTACTAGAGTTGGATGTGACAAAGGCTATACGCCCAGATCGAATCTCCCCTTGGATACTAAAGGAAGGAGCACAAGAACTGTGCCTACCACTCTCCAGAGTGTATAACAAATCACTGGCAACAGGGGAACAGTCAGAATTTTGGAAAGCAGCTAATGTGGTCCCGATATACAAGAAAGGGGATAGACAGGAAGCACTGAACTACAGGCCAGTGTCCCTAACCTGCATACCATGCAAGCTGATGGAGAAGATTGTGCGAAGAAAGCTTGTGGAACATCTGAAGCAAAAGAACTTTGTAACACAGCATCAACATGGGTTCAGGAATGACAAGTCCTGCCTAACATGATTAATTGAATTCTACGACCAGGCAACAAAAATAAGGCAAGAAAGAGAGGGGTGGGCTGACTGCATATTTTTGGATTGACAGAAAGCCTTTGACACAGTACCATACAAGAGGCTAGTGAAAATGCTGGAGATGCAGGCTGGAGTGAAAGGGAAGGTACTCCATTGGATAAGGGAGTACCTAAGCAACAGAAGACAACGAGTCATTGAGAGGTGAGGTCTCAGATTGGCGAGACGTTACGAGTGGAATCCCGCAGGGGTTAGTCCTTGGACCTATACTGTTTCTGATATATGTAAATGATCTCCCAGAGGGAATAGAATCGTTCCTTTCACTGTTTGCTGATGATGCAAAAATTATGAGGAGGATTGAAACTGAGGAAGATAGTTTAAGGCTACAAGATGACCTAGACAGACTGCATGAATAGTCCAACAAATGGCTACTAAAGTTCAACCCGAGTAAATGCTAAGTACTAAAACTAGGCGGTGGAAACAGGAGGCCAGACACAGTTTTCAGAATAGGAGATGAAGTACTTCATGAAACGGACAGAGAGAGAAAGATCTAGGAGTTGATATCACACCAATCCTGTCTCCTGAAGCCCACATAAAAAGAATTACATCTGCAGCACATGCGAAGCTGGCTATCAAAACAGCCTTCAGGAACCTGTGTAAGTAATCATTCAGAACCTTGTATACCACATATGTAAGACCAATCCTGGAATATGCGGCCCCAGCATAGAGCCCGTACCTTGTCAAGCACAAGACCAAGCTGGAGAAAGTTCAAAGGTATGCCACTAGACTAGTCCCAGAACTAAGAGGCATGAGTACGAGGAAAGGCTGAGGGAACTGCACCTCACGTCGCTGGAAGACAGAAGAATAAGAGGAGACATGATCACTACCAACAAAATTCTCAGGGGAATTGACAGGGGTAGATAAGGAAAAACTGTTCAACACTGGTGGTACACGAACAAGGGTACCCAAATGAGCCACAGGGACGTTAAAAAGAACTTTTTCAGTGTCAGAGTAGTTAACGGATGGAATGCATTAGGCAGTGATGTGGTGGAGGCTGACTCCATACACAGTTTCAAATGTAGATATGATAGAGCCCAGTAGGCTCAGGAATCTGTACACCAGTTGATTGACAGTTGAGAGGCGGGACCAAAGAGCCAAAGCTCAACCCCCGCAAGCACAAATTGGTACACACACACACACACACGTACGTACACACATCCCCAGGAAGCAGCCCGTTGCAGCTATCTAACCCCCCAGATACCTATTTACTGTTAGGTGAACAGGCCCATCAGGGTGAAAAACTCTGCCCATTTGTTTCTGCCTCTGCCGGGAATCGAACCCGAGCCCTTAGGGCTACGACCGCAGAGCGCTGTCCACTCACCCGCGAGACCCCACAGCACCGAACAGTTTATAGAAGCAAAATGTGCGTGCGTGCGTGCGTGTGTGCGTGCGTGCGTGCGTGTGTGCGTGTGTGCGTGCGTGCGTGTGTACGTGCGTGCGTGCGTGGGCACCTTCGTATTATCCCGCACAGGCGTGTTAAATGATCCGGATAACTGATTATTTCCGGATGAAAGAGATAAAGTGGCTTCCGGCCGACAGGGCGGGCTGTGAGCACCCTCTCCCACTGACCTTCCTGTCCCATCTTCCCTTCCTCTCCCGTCTTTCCCATCCCTCCATTCTCTCCCCTCCCCCCACCCCTCACGGATGCTAATCACCAGATGACGTTAACGAACCTGTTCGAGCTGTCGCCAATAACTCAGGGCCTAAACTGCTGTTTCCAAACGAGGGGTCACTCTCGGATTGAACAGTTGAGCTTAAACTGTTCCGGCGTTCCCAGGCTCGTCTGAGGCCGCTCATGATTGGTTGGACCAGGGCTGACGACCCCTTCCATCCCCCCTGCCACCCCTCTTCCACCCCCCCCCCTCCTCCCACTCCCCCTCGTCACCTCTTCTTATGGGGAAAATTCAAAAATTTTCAGAGTTCAGTTTTATGAAAATATTTCAGAGTTTCAAATAAGCATAGGAGTTTATTTATGTGTTTAAGACCGAAATTTGAAAAAAAACGACCATTTTCAGAGAATATGTTCATAGAAGTTTTGTTAAGGAAAACAGACATCTTAGCCGTGACTTTTAGTTTTATATCCATTTACTATTGTGTCACCTGTAAAAGACCGAAATTGAACAGAGACCATTTGAAGACCGATTTTCAAAAGAGTCCATTTTCAGACCTATTTTCTTCTGAGTCCATTAATGACAGAGATTATTTTAGACTCAAATATTGTCAGAGTCCAGTAAAGACAGAAAATTAATCAAGAGTCCATTTCTCAGAACAATTTTCTTCAGAGACCATTTAAGACCGAAAATATTCAGAGACCATTTAAGACCGAAAATATTCAGAGACCATTTGAAGACCGATTTTCAACAGAGTCCATTTTCAGACCAATTTTCTTCAGATTCCATTAATGACAGAGATTATTTTAGACTCAAATTAGTCCGAGACCAGTAAAATTCATCTGAGTCCAGAAAAAAACAGAAAATTATTCAGAGTCCATTTTCAGACCAATTTTTCTCAGAGTCCAATAAAAGACAAAACTTAATCCGATTCCCATGAAGACCGAAAATTCGTCACAGACCAGTTGCAGACCAAAATAAGACAGAGTTCAGCTGTAAGACCGAAATTTAACAGTCCTGTAAAGACCCAAAATTAGTCAGAGTCCAGTTCATTACCGAAAATTAGGCAGAGTCCATAGAAGACCAAATTTTAACAGAGTCCACTTTGAGACCAAAATAATTCAGTTTTACTGACACCTGCGTTCTTGAAGAGTACTTGTGGATGATATTCAAATATTATCAGAGTCCAGTTCATGACCGAAATTAATCAGAGTCCAATTGAAGACCCAAATTTGACAGAGACTGCACTTTTGCTACTAACAGCCCAATATTAGCCCAATTTTTAACCGTCATATTTCAGACGTAGTAAATTAAGTTCAGTCAATAAGCAAATTCTGGCTCCTGTCCCTGCCTTACTTTTTCCCCGTAACTTCTTTACTGACAGTCCAACCCCCTCAAATTTTAAACAGTAATATTTTAGACGAAGTAAATAAGATCCGAACAGTTACCGAGTTCTAGCTCCGGTCCCCGTCATAACCCCCCTCTCATATCTTCGTTAATATCCTATCAATGTCCCTAAAATTTATACCCGCTGTATTTCAGACATAGTTCAGTAAATCCAAACAATTACCGAGCTCCAGCTCTTGTCCTCACCTTAGTCTACTGTCGTATCTTCTTTAGTATCTAACAATTTTAATCCCTTAAAATTTAAAAACGTAACTATTTCAGACACAATAAATAAGATCAAGGCAATTACTCAGTTTCAGCATTCGTCCCCTTCCTCAGTTCGCTCCTGTAAATTCACTGTATCAGCCGAAATCCCCCAAGATTTAAGATTGTATTTCCAACGTAGTAAAAGAAATCAAAAGCTAACTACCAAGTTTCAGCTCATGTCCTTCGCCTTACTTCATCAAACATAAATATTTTAGATCAAAGCCGTCTCCAATCTATCAAAAGTAAACATCATGTCCGTTAATGGCCTTTTTTGTACTCAGCTATATAAATAATCCCCAACGTGCTAATATTCACGCGGTCAGATCGCACCTTACCTTCAATACCTTTGGTTTACTCAACAAAGCAATAATCACATAGTCAGAAATCACACCTTACCCTTTCCCTCCCTTACCTTCTTATCCTTTACCTTTCCTCCCGTTCCTTCTCATCTCTTACCTCCCCTCTTCATCTCTCCCATTCCTCAATTTATCCAAACATCCAATAATCCTAATATATTTGTATATTTTCTGTGTTCTTCACTGCGTTCTTCGCATTCTCTCCACGTTCTTAAAATATCCTCCCAAATGCTCATTCCATATTTTCTATGTGTTCTTTGTCATATTTTCATGTTCTCTGCAAGTTCATATGCCCCAAAGTTCACTGTGTTTTTTGTTATGTTATCATGTTCCTCTCATATTCTCTGCACAACTTTTATACTCAATATTCATGTTCTCAATGTTCTTAGCATGTTCTTCATAAGTTCATGTTCTATGTGTTCTTTTCATGTTCCTCACATGTTCCCTGTACAACTTTTATACTCAATATACTTGTTCTCTATGATTTCAGAATGTTCTTCACAACACTGTTCTTAAACAAATTTACACTTTATTCAGTACCAAATGTACCAAGACAAACATTTCTTGTCATTTGTTAACTAAAAATTACTTGTCAATTAACTGAAATATCCGCATTCATTATCTTTTTCTTGTCAATTTCAACTAAAATTATTCATCAATCAACATAGAAATATCCATGTTCATCATCTTGTCAGCTTCGTTCAACACTGTTCTTAACTAAAATTACTCATCAATCAACTAAAAATAGTCGGGGGATTAACCTCGTTCTATAATAAACTAAACTAAAACTAAAATAGTAACTAAAATGACATTTCTCTTAGCTAAAAAAAATTGTCAAAGGAAATTTTCCAACACTGATCATAACATTTTATCCCTCGTCAGTCAACTGAAACTAACCACGTTCATCACTTTTTAACTAAAATTTCTTGTCAATCAACTAAAATTAGTCAGGATTAACCTCATTCAATATTGTTCTTAACTTAAATAAAATTTCACTTCGCTAAAATTATCAAATGTAACTTCTTTCAGCACTCTCGTAACTAACAGTATACTTCGTGGAGTAAGAAATATAGTCAAAGACACTCTTCGAGTCATCAAGGACATTCTCAGAGACACCAAAAATTTCCTATGAGACATCAAAAACACTTTTCGAGATATCAAAGACACACTTTCAGACATCAAAGACACTTTCAAAACGCCAACAATACTACTCGCGTCCTCAAAAGGTATTCTCAGAGTCATCAAAGGTATTGTCAGAGTCATCAAAGTTATTCTCAGAGATATCAAAGGTATTCTCAGAGTCATCAAAGTTATTCTTAGATTCATCAAAGGTATTTTCAGAGTCATTAAAGGTATTCTCAGTCATCAAAGGTATTTTCAGAGTCATCAAATGCATTCTCAATCATAAAAGGCAATCTCAGAGTCATCAAAACGTATAAAAGTTAATCTCTAAGTCATCAAAGATATTCTCTAAGTCATCAAAGATATTCTCTAAGTCACCATCGTTATTCAGAGAATCCTTTTGAGGCATCCTCGTTCAATAAAGCTGTCCTCAGAGCCATAAAAAAAGTTAATCTCAGTCATCAAAGTTAATCTCTAAGTGACCTTTCGTTCATCAGAGAGGCTTTCTAAAACATCCTTCGAGACATCAAAGTTGTTCTCAAAGACATCAATGTTGTTCTCCAAGACATCTTCAGGCATAAAACATCTCTCCAAAATGTAACTATTTCAGCTTTTCATATCAAACTTACATAACTTACCTAACCTAAGCTAACTAACCTAACCTAACGTAACTTCCATAACCTATCCTATCTGAACTTAACGTACCTAACCTAACCCAACCTATCCTAACCGAACCTAACCTAGCCTAACTTAACCTAACCTAACCTAACTTAACCTATCCTAATCTAACATAACTAACCTATCATAACCCAACCTATCCTAACTTAACCTATCCTAACCTAATGCAACTTACCTACTCCAACCTAACCTAACCTAATTTAACCTAACCTAACTTAACATAAATTACCTAACTTAACCTAACCTAACATATCCTAACTTGCATAACCTAACCTATCCTAACTTAACCTAGCCTATCTTACCTAACCTATACTTAACCTAACCTAATCTATCCTAACTTAACCTAACCTAACTTATTCTAACTTAACCTAACATAACCTAACCTAACTTAATCTATCATAACCTAACCCAACTAACCCAACCTAACCTATCTTAACCTGACCTCTCCTAACCTAACCTAACATAACTTGCATAACCTAACCTATCCTAACTTAACCTAACCTAACTTAACCTATCATAATCTAACCTAACCAACTAAACCTAACCTAACTTGCATAGCCTAACCTATCCTAACCCAACCCAACCTAACCTAACTTAACCTATCCTAATCCAACCTAACCTAGCCTAACCTAACTTAACCTATCCTAACTTAATGTAAATTACTTAACCTACCAGACATGACCTAACTTACATAAATACTCCTGCTTGTCTTTTGTGTTTCGTCAATCAATGTCTCATATTCATTTGTTCGTTTCAATGGTTAATATCTCTAAAGGTCATTTATGCATTTCAAGTGCTATTTGTTAAAGATTGGGTATTTAAGCATTTTTAAAGGATTTTGTTATATATGGACATTTACTCGTTTCAAGGGATAATTTCTCAAATGTTTGTTTATGCATTTCAAGGGTTATTTGTTAAAGTTAGGGTATTTTAGCATTTAAAGGGATATTTGTTAGAAATGTCAGTTTATGCACTTTGTAACCTGTTTACTTAAAATTCGTCAAGTTGCTCATAAGTTGTATTTATTATGTTTGTAATAAATGTTCTTATTCTTTCCCCTTTAACCTAATCCCCTTGGTCATAGTGTAGTTGTTTTGTTTGGTATAATTGTTAATATTTTTCTCCCCTTAACCTAACCTCTTTATGATCTTAGTGTATTTATTAGGGTTTATATATTCTGTTCATATTCTCCACCCTTTAACCTAACCTTTCAGATGTAGTTTATTGTGTTGGACATATTTTGTTAAATATATTATCCTTATCCTAACCTTTCAGATGTAGTTTTTTTCTCTCCTTTTAGTATATTTTACCCAAACAAACCTTCCCACTTTCTTTACTGGTCCACCTTTTCACGATTTTTGGGCATAAACTGGACTCTGATGAAAATTGGTCTGCAAATGAACTCTGTTGAAAATCGGTCTTCTAATGGTCTCTGTTCAATTTCGGTCTGTTTTCCTTAACAAAACTTCTATGAACATATTCTCTGGTCGTTTCTTTTTCAAATTTCCGTCTTAAACACATAAATAAACTCCTATGATTATTTGAAACTCTGAAATATTTTCATAAAACTGAACTCTGAAAATTTTTGAATTATCCCTACAAGAAGGGGTGACGTGGGAGGGAGGGGGGGGGGTGAGGGGTCGTCAGGTAATTAACTACATCTGATGTAGTTGGCTAATGCTACAGTTTTAGTTATACAGACATACTCGTTTGGAGGTAAAATTTCTACTGAAAAGAATACAGTCAAAAATATATGTTTATGACGTTCATTCTCCCTAAGAACTCTGAAAAATTTGAATTTCTCCCATAAGAACTCTTAACAAACTTCTATGAACTCTGAAATTTTTTCCCCGTAAGAACACCACCACGGTACACGGGGGAACACCACCACGGTACACGGGGGGAACACCACCACGGTACACGGGGGAACACCACCACGGTACACGGGGGGAACACCACCACGGTACACGGGGGAACACCACCACGGTACACGGAGGGAACACCACCACGGTACACGTGGGAACACCACCACGGTACACGGGGGGAACACCACCACGGTACACGGGGGAACACCACCACGGTACACGGGGGAACACCACCACGGTACACGGGGGAACACCACCACGGTTCACGGGGGGAACACCACCACGGTACACGGGGGGAACACCACCACGGTACACGGGGGGAACACCAGTACGGTACACGGGGGAACATCACCACGGTACACGGGGGGAACACCACCACGGTACACGGGGGAACACCACCACGGTACACGGAGGGAACACCACCACGGTACACGGAGGGAACACCACCACGGTACACGGGGGAACACCACCACGGTACACGGAGGGAACACCACCACGGTACACGGAGGGAACACCACCACGGTACACGGGGGAACACCACCACGGTACACGGGGGGACACCACGGTACACGGGGGGAGCACCACCACCGTACACGGGGGAACACCACCACGGTACACGGAGGGAACACCACCACGGTACACGGGGGGAACACCACCACGGTACACGGAGGGAACACCACCACGGTACACGGGGAACACCACCACGGTACACGGGGGGACACCACGGTACTCGGGGAGAACACCACCACGGTACACGGAGGGAACACCACCACGGTACACGGGGGGAACACCACCACGGTACACGGGGGGAACACCACCACAGTACACGGGGGAACACCACCACGGTACACGGGGGAACACCACCACGGTACACGGAGGGAACACCACCACACGACACGGGGGGAACACCACCACGGTACACGGGGGGACACCACGGTACACGGGGGGAACACCACCACGGTACACGGGGGAACACCACCACGGTACACGGGGGAACATCACCACGGTACACGGGGGGAACACCACCACGGTACACGGAGGGAACACCACCACGGTACACGGAGGGAACACCACCACGGTACACGGGGGGAACACCACCACGGTACACGGAGGGAACACCACCACAGTACACGGGGGGAACACCACCAAGGTACACGGGGGAACACCACCACGGTACACGGGGGGACACCACGGTACACGGGGGGACACCACGGTACACGGAGGTAACACCACCACGGTACACGGGGGGACACCACGGTACACGGGGGAACACCACCACGGTACACGGGGGGACACCACCACGGTACACGGGGGGACACCACGGTACACGGAGGGAACACCACCACGGTACACGGAGGGAACACCACCACGGTACACGGAGGGAACACCACCACGGTACACGGGGGGACACCACGGTACACGGGGGAACACCACCACGGGACACGGGGGGACACCACGGTACACGGGGGAACACCACCACGGTACACGGGGGGACACGACGGTACACGGAGGGAACACCACCACAGTACACGGGGGGACACCACGGTACACGGGGGAACACCACCACGGTACACGGGGGGACACCACGGTACACGGGGGAACACCACCACGGTACTCGGGGGACACCACGGTACACGGAGGGAACACCACCACGGTACACGGAGGGAACACCACCACGGTACACGGAGGGAACACCACCACGGTACACGGGGGGACACCACGGTACACGGAGGGAACACCACCACGGTACACGGGGGGACACCACGGTACACGGGGGAACACCACCACGGTACACGGGGGGAACACCACCACGGTACACGGGGGAACACCACAACGGTACACGGGGGGACACCACGGTATACGGAGGGAACACCACCACGGTACACGGGGGGAACACCACCACGGTACACGGAGGGAACACCACCACGGTACACGGAGGGAACACCACCACGGTACACGGGGGGACACCACGGTACACGGAGGGAACACCACCACGGTACACGGGGGGACACCACCACGGTACACGGAGGGAACACCACCACGGTACACGGGGGGACACCACGGTACACGGGGGAACACCACCACGGTACACGGGGGGAACACCACCACGGTACACGGGGGAACACCACCACGGTACACGGGGGGAACACCACCACGGTACACGGGGGAACACCACCACGGTACACGGGGGACACCACGGTACACGGAGGGAACACCACCACGGTACACGGAGGGAACACCACCACGGTACACGGGGGGAACACCACCACGGTACACGGAGGGAACACCACCACAGTACACGGGGGGGAACACCACCACGGTACACGGGGGGACACCACGGTACACGGAGGGAACACCAACACGGTACACGGGGGGAACACCACCACGGTACACGGGGGGAACACCACCACGGTACACGGGGAAACACCACCACGGTACACGGGGGGACACCACGGTACACGGAGGGAACACCACACCGGTACACGGGGGAACACCACGGTACACGGGGGGAACACCACCACGGTACACGGAGGGAACACCACCACTGTACACGGGGGGACACCACGGTACACGGAGGGAACACCACCACGGTACACGGAGGGAACACCACCACAGTACACAGGGGGAACACCACCACGGTACACGGGGGGAACACCACCACGGTACACGGAGGGAACACCACCACAGTACACGGGGGGAACACCACCACGGTACACGGGGGAACACCACCACGGTACACGGGGGGACACCACGGTACACGGAGGGAACACCACCACAGTACACGGGGGGAACACCACCACGGTACACGGGGGGAACACCACCACGGTACACGGGGGGAACACCACCACGGTACACGGGGGAACACCACCACAGTACACGGGGGGAACACCACCACGGTACACGGGGGAACACCACCACGGTACACGGGGGAACACCACCACGGTACACGGAGGGAACACCACCACGGTACACGGAGGGAACACCACCACGGTACACGGGGGGAACACCACCACGGTACACGGGGGAACACCACCACGGTACACGGGGGGACACCACGGTACACGGGGGGAACACCACCACGGTACACGGGGGAACACCACCACGGTACACGGAGGGAACACCACCACGGTACACGGGGGGAACACCACCACGGTACACGGAGGGAACACCACCACGGTACACGGGGAACACCACCACGGTACACGGGGGGACACCACGGTACACGGAGAGAACACCACCACGGTACACGGAGGGAACACCACCACGGTACACGGGGGGAACACCACCACGGTACACGGGGGGAACACCACCACGGTACACGGGGGGGGAACACCACCACAGTACACGGGGGAACACCACCACGGTACACGGAAGGAACTCCACCACGGTACACGGGGGGAACACCACCACGGTACACGGGGGGACACCACGGTACACGGGGGGAACACCACCACGGTACACGGGGGAACACCACCACGGTACACGGGGGAACATCACCACGGTACACGGGGGAACACCACCACGGTACACGGGGGAACACCACCACAGTACACGGGGGGAACACCACCACAGTACACGGGGGGAACACCACCACGGTACACGGGGGGACACCACGGTACACGGAGGGAACACCACCACGGTACACGGGGGGAACACCACCACGGTACACGGGGGGAACACCACCACGGTACACGGGGGAACACCACGGTACACGGAGGGAACACCACCACGGTACACGGAGGGAACACCACCACGGTACACGGGGGGAACACCACCACGGTACACGGAGGGAACACCACCACAGTACACGGGGGAACACCACCACAGTACACGGGGGAACACCACCACGGTACACGGGGGGAACACCACCACGGTACACGGAGGGAACACCACCACGGTACACGGGGGGAACACCACCACGGTACACGGGGGGAACACCACCACGGTACACGGGGGAACACCACCACGGTACACGGGGGGGACACCACGGTACACGGAGGGAACACCACCACGGTACACGGGGGGAACACCACCACGGTACACGGAGGGAACACCACCACGGTACACGGGGGGACACCACGTTACACGGAGGGAACACCACCACGGTACACGGAGGGAACACCACCACAGTACACGGGGGGAACACCACCACGGTACACGGGGGGAACACCACCACGGTACACGGAGGGAACACCACCACAGTACACGGGGGGAACACCACATCGGTACACGGGGGAACACCACCACGGTACATGGGGGGACACCACGGTACACGGAGGGAACACCACCACAGTACACGGGGGGAACACCACCACGGTACACGGGGGAACACCACCACGGTACACGGGGGAACACCACCACGGTACACGGAGGGAACACCACCACGGTTCACGAGGGAACACCACCACGGTACACGGGGGGAACACCACCACGGTACACGGGGGAACACCACCACGGTACACGGGGGAACACCACCACGTTACACGGGGGAACACCACCACGGTACACGGGGGAACACCACCACGGTACACGGAGGAACACCACCACGGTACACGGAGGAACACCACCACGGTACACGGGGGAACACCACCACGGTACACGGAGGAACACCACCACGGTACACGGAGGGAACACCACCACGGTACACGGGGGGACACCACGGTTCACGGGGGAACACCACCACGGTACACGGGGGGAACACCACCACGGTACACGGGGGAACACCACCACGGTACACGGGGGGAACACCACCACGGTACACGGGGGAACACCACCACGGTACACGGGGGGACACCACGGTACACGGAGGGAACACCACTACGGTACACGGAGGGAACACCACCACGGTACACGGGGGGAACACCACCACGGTACACGGAGGGAACACCACCACAGTACACGGGGGGGAACACCACCACGGTACACGGGGGGACACCACGGTACACGGAGGGAACACCAACACGGTACACGGGGGGAACACCACCACGGTACACGGGGGGAACACCACCACGGTACACGGGGAAACACCACCACGGTACACGGGGGGACACCACGGTACACGGAGGGAACACCACACCGGTACACGGGGGAACACCACCACGGTACACGGGGGGAACACCACCACGGTACACGGAGGGAACACCACCACTGTACACGGGGGGACACCACGGTACACGGAGGGAACACCACCACGGTACACGGAGGGAACACCACCACAGTACACGGGGGGAACACCACCACGGTACACGGGGGGAACACCACCACGGTACACGGAGGGAACACCACCACAGTACACGGGGGGAACACCACCACGGTACACGGGGGAACACCACCACGGTACACGGGGGGACACCACGGTACACGGAGGGAACACCACCACAGTACACGGGGGGAACACCACCACGGTACACGGGGGGAACACCACCACGGTACACGGGGGAACACCACCACAGTACACGGGGGGAACACCACCACGGTACACGGGGGAACACCACTACGGTACACGGGGGAACACCACCACGGTACATGGAGGGAACACCACCACGGTACACGGAGGGAACACCACCACGGTACACGGGGGGAACACCACCACAGTACACGGGGGAACACCACCACGGTACACGGAAGGAACTCCACCACGGTACACGGGGGGAACACCACCACGGTACACGGGGGGACACCACGGTACACGGGGGGAACACCACCACGGTACACGGGGGAACACCACCACGGTACACGGGGGAACATCACCACGGTACACGGGGGAACACCACCACGGTACACGGGGGAACACCACCACAGTACACGGGGGGAACACCACCACAGTACACGGGGGGAACACCACCACGGTACACGGGGGGACACCACGGTACACGGAGGGAACACCACCACGGTACACGGGGGGAACACCACCACGGTACACGGGGGGAACACCACCACGGTACACGGGGGAACACCACGGTACACGGAGGGAACACCACCACGGTACACGGAGGGAACACCACCACGGTACACGGGGGGAACACCACCACGGTACACGGAGGGAACACCACCACAGTACACGGGGGAACACCACCACAGTACACGGGGGAACACCACCACGGTACACGGGGGGAACACCACCACGGTACACGGAGGGAACACCACCACGGTACACGGGGGGAACACCACCACGGTACACGGGGGGAACACCACCACGGTACACGGGGGAACACCACCACGGTACACGGGGGGGACACCACGGTACACGGAGGGAACACCACCACGGTACACGGGGGGAACACCACCACGGTACACGGAGGGAACACCACCACGGTACACGGGGGGACACCACGTTACACGGAGGGAACACCACCACGGTACACGGAGGGAACACCACCACAGTACACGGGGGGAACACCACCACGGTACACGGGGGGAACACCACCACGGTACACGGAGGGAACACCACCACAGTACACGGGGGGAACACCACATCGGTACACGGGGGAACACCACCACGGTACATGGGGGGACACCACGGTACACGGAGGGAACACCACCACAGTACACGGGGGGAACACCACCACGGTACACGGGGGAACACCACCACGGTACACGGGGGAACACCACCACGGTACACGGAGGGAACACCACCACGGTTCACGAGGGAACACCACCACGGTACACGGGGGGAACACCACCACGGTACACGGGGGAACACCACCACGGTACACGGGGGAACACCACCACGTTACACGGGGGAACACCACCACGGTACACGGGGGAACACCACCACGGTACACGGAGGAACACCACCACGGTACACGGAGGAACACCACCACGGTACACGGGGGAACACCACCACGGTACACGGAGGAACACCACCACGGTACACGGAGGGAACACCACCACGGTACACGGGGGGACACCACGGTTCACGGGGGAACACCACCACGGTACACGGGGGGAACACCACCACGGTACACGGGGGAACACCACCACGGTACACGGGGGGAACACCACCACGGTACACGGGGGAACACCACCACGGTACACGGGGGGACACCACGGTACACGGAGGGAACACCACTACGGTACACGGAGGGAACACCACCACGGTACACGGGGGGAACACCACCACGGTACACGGAGGGAACACCACCACAGTACACGGGGGGGAACACCACCACGGTACACGGGGGGACACCACGGTACACGGAGGGAACACCAACACGGTACACGGGGGGAACACCACCACGGTACACGGGGGGAACACCACCACGGTACACGGGGAAACACCACCACGGTACACGGGGGGACACCACGGTACACGGAGGGAACACCACACCGGTACACGGGGGAACACCACCACGGTACACGGGGGGAACACCACCACGGTACACGGAGGGAACACCACCACTGTACACGGGGGGACACCACGGTACACGGAGGGAACACCACCACGGTACACGGAGGGAACACCACCACAGTACACGGGGGGAACACCACCACGGTACACGGGGGGAACACCACCACGGTACACGGAGGGAACACCACCACAGTACACGGGGGGAACACCACCACGGTACACGGGGGAACACCACCACGGTACACGGGGGGACACCACGGTACACGGAGGGAACACCACCACAGTACACGGGGGGAACACCACCACGGTACACGGGGGGAACACCACCACGGTACACGGGGGAACACCACCACAGTACACGGGGGGAACACCACCACGGTACACGGGGGAACACCACTACGGTACACGGGGGAACACCACCACGGTACATGGAGGGAACACCACCACGGTACACGGAGGGAACACCACCACGGTACACGGGGGGAACACCACCACGGTACACGGGGGAACACCACCACGGTACACGGGGGGACACCACGGTACACGGGGGGAACACCACCACGGTACACGGGGGAACACCACCACGGTACACGGAGGGAACACCACCACGGTACACGGGGGGAACACCACCACGGTACACGGAGGGAACACCACCACGGTACACGGGGAACACCACCACGGTACACGGGGGGACACCACGGTACACGGGGAGAACACCACCACGGTACACGGAGGGAACACCACCACGGTACACGGGGGGAACACCACCACGGTACACGGGGGGAACACCACCACGGTACACGGGGGGGAACACCACCACAGTACACGGGGGAACACCACCACGGTACACGGAGGAACACCACCACGGTATACGGGGGAACACCACCACGGTACACGGGGGAACACCACCACGGTACACGGGGGAACACCACCACGGTACACGGACGGAACACCACCACGGTACACGGACGGAACACCTCCACTCCAACACAAGCTCGGACGAGAGCCCTCTTGAGTGCGTTCCTGAAGTTGACCACAAGTGAACTTTAAAGATTTACTCTCTCACTCTCCCTCACTCTCTCCCTCTCCCTCTCTCTCCCTCTCCCTCTCCCTCCCTCCCTCTCTCTCTCCCTCTCCCTAGGACGTAGAGACCGAGGCAGAGTATTATCTCACTCCTAGGTAGAGTCATGCTGGTCCCCTCCTGTTGCTACACAAGAAACACTACACAGGGCGGCGGCCTCCAGATTACACAGGCAAAAATGGAAGGGTGGAAGGGAAGGGTTAGGGAGGATGGTATGGGAAGGTGCTGACTTGAAGCTCTTGCTCAAGCGCTGACCGTAAGCTCTTGCTCAAGCGCTGACCGTAAGCTCTTGCTCGAGCGTCAGGGCTGGAAAAAGGCGGACCTATCCAGAGGACAATGAATAACTCACGCCATTAATAAGCAAATCGTGAATTACAATGAACCGGAAACTCGTTAATAAGTTACGATGTAATAAGCAGGCAACGAAGGCCTTAGTGGTGTCACGACTGAGAGAGCACTTACGTGTCCACGTACGAGGTCTGTACCTCTTAAGTCCATCTCAGGGGGGTTGGGGTGGATTAATTTAAAACTTTGAGGTACGAGGTGGTCCACTACGATGTCGTAACACTCCAGACCTCGTAAAGTGTTTAGTAGATTGAGACCACGTCGCCGCGATGGAGTTAAGAGGCATATCAGACCTCGTATATTAACATGCAGGTATGTACTCGTTTGAATTTCGACGATTGTTACACAAGCGTCTGAATTGAAGTGCATTAGTAGAATTAAAGCGTCTTAGTTGTGACGTTCCCTTGGACTCTGAATGTTGTTTTGGATTTTTTAACTTTATTACGGACTCGACCAATGTGTTAACAATGCGACGCATTAGTAAACATTAAAGCACCACAATACTGACGTTGTCTATATACCTGGGTTCGTGTGTATAAAGTTACGCGTAACAGTTGTATTTGTTACGTTGTGACAGATTGTAAGAGTGGCCTACATTATTACAATGAAGTAACGTTAATGGGTACGAAGCTCCGGTGTACTAAACGTCCACAAACATTACCTTTGTTCGTATACAATATTGAATTACTTAATGGCAAGAACCACTTAACTAGGCCTATAGTTGGCTCTTTGCCTAATAGCCAAGGCTGTACAACTAGGCCTAGATGACAACGACCTATTCGCCTAATGGCCAAACCAGACAACTAGGCCAAGTTGACACGACATTTAGTATAATGGCCAGAATCACACTAGACCTACTTGTCAAGAAGATATTTGTCTAATGGCCAGACCCACAACCAGGCCTATTTGACTAGAGACTGTCTACATCTACCCATCCATCTAAACATCTATTTATCGACCTATATATCTCCCCCCTTCCCCACCTCTCAGGAAATATATTTGAACCACTGAAACTGTAAGAGTATAAAAAATGAATTTAGTATATTAAAAACTCTACGGTAATCGCGCGCCACATTTCATCACTGACGCCATGAAAATGACCTAGGGCAGTATTTCTCACTATTTTTCTGCGACCCACAGCAAAACCTGCGACACTGTAGGCCTAGGTGTAATATATTCAGCTCATCCTCCTCTTTGAATAGTGCTCATACGAAGGATGTGAACCATCGTCCATATATTGACGTAATGGATAATTAGAATGTAGAATCTGTTCCTAGCGAAATTGGTCAAACCGGAAAGGGTTTTGTGTTGTTAATAAAACCTAACCGAACCATCGTAGGCCTATGTATATGAGCTATACTAGGCCTAATATAGGGTACATATATGAGCTATATTAGGCCTAATATAGGGTACATATATGAACTATACTAGGCCAAATATAGGGTACATATATGAGCTATACTAGGCCTAATATAGGTTACATATATGAGCTATACTAGGCCTAATATAGGGTACATATATGAGCTATACTAGGCCAAATATAGGGTACATATATGAGCTATACTAGGCCTAATATAAGGTACATATATGAGCTATACTAGGCCTAATACAGTATACATATATGAGCTATACTAGGCCTAATATAGGGTACATATATGAGCTATACTAGGCCTAATAGAGGGTACATATATGAGCTATACTAGGCCTAATATAGGTTACATATATGAGCTATACTAGGCCTAATATAGGGTACATATATGAGCTTTACTAGGCCTAATATAGGGTACATATATGAGCTATATTAGGCCTAATATAAGGTACATATATGAGCTATACTAGGCCTAATACAGGATACATATATGAGCTATACTAGGCCTAATATAGGGTACATATATGAGCTATACTAGGCCTAATACAGTGTACATATTACTAGTATTAGTGTACATATTATATTACATATTGCTATACTAGGCCTATGAACATTTAAGTTTGGTTTTAACTTTATTTTTTCTGGACTCTATAGAAGTAAATAGTTCCAAATTCTACTCTCAAACTGCCCATTAGGTCAGTATATGTAGGATGGTCCACATAGCTACAACAATATGTAAACAGAAGGATGGACTGTAGACACAAACTCTGTGAACTGTAACTTTATTTTCTCTTTACACATGATAACGGCATATTTTATGGATGGAAACTATTCATTTCAATTACATATGTCTATTTTTTACCAAGAATATAGAAACTAACAAAATAATAATTTTCCATTAAATGCTCGCAAACAAGACACAGTAATATTAAAAATAAGTTTTCATTTAGTGAAAGGACGTGATTGGTTGTTTGTTTGTTTGTGTTGATGCTAGTTTGGAGGAGAGGAAGGCAACTGAACTATCACGGGGAAAAGTGCCAAGCCATTACCACTATATAACACTTGGAAAAGGGTCAGAATAAGAATTTGGGATGGGACGGGTGGAAAGAAATGGTGCCCAACCACTTGGACGGTCGGGGATTGAACGCCGACTTGCATGGAGGCCGTCGTTCTACCGTCCAGCCCAACACTGCGCGCAGGTCTGGCGCAATGTTGGGCGTGTGTCTCTACCTCACACATGGACCATCCTACCTCGCACACGGACCATCCTACCTCACACATGGACCATCCTACCTCACACACGGACCATCCTACCTCACACACGGACCATCCTACCTCACACATGGACCATCCTACCTCACACACGGACCATCCTACCTCACACACAGACCATCCTACCTCACACACGGACCATCCTACCTCGCACACGGACCATCCTACCTCACACATGGACCATCCAACCTCACACACGGACCATCCTACCTCACACACGGACCATCCTACCTCACACACGGACAATCCTACCTCACACATGGACCATCCTACCTCACACACGGACCATCCTACTTCACACACGGACCATCCTACCTCGCACACGGACCATCCTACCTCACACATGGACCATCCTACCTCACACACGGACCATCCTACCTCACACACGGACCATCCTACCTCACACACGGACCATCCTACCTCACACACGCACCATCCTACCTCACACACGGACCATCCTACCTCACACATGGACCATCCTACCTCACACACGGACCATCCTACCTCACACACGCACCATCCTACCTCACACACGGACCATCCTATCTCACACACGGACCATCCTACCTCACACACGGACCATCCTACCTCACACACGGACCATCCTACCTCACACACGGACCATCCAACCTCACACATGGACCATCCTACCTCACACACGGACCATCCTACCTCACACACGGACCATCCTACCTCACACACGGACCATCCTACCTCACACATGGGGACCATCCTACCTCACACATGGACCATCCTGCCTCACACATGGACCATCGTACCTCACACATGGACCATCCTACCTCACACACGGACTATCCTACCTCACACATGGGGACCATCCTACCTCACACATGGGGACCATCCTACCTCACACATGGACCATCCTACCTCACACACGGACCATCCTACCTCACACACGGACCATCCTACCTCACACACGGACCATCCTACCTCACACACGCACCATCCTACCTCACACACGGACCATCCTACCTCGCACATGGACCATCCTACCTCGCACATGGACCATCCTACCTCACACACGGACCATCCTACCTCACACACGGACCATCCTACCTCGCACACGAACCATCCTACCTCACACATGGACCTTCCTACCTCACACACGGACCATCCTACCTCACACACGGACCATCCTACCTCGCACACGGACCATCCTACCTCACACATGGACCATCCTACCTCACACACGGACCATCCTACCTCTCACACGGACCATCCTACCTCACACACGGACCATCCTACCTCACACATGGACCATCCTACCTCACACACGGACCATCCTACTTCACACACGGACCATCCTACCTCGCACACGGACCATCCTACCTCACACATGGACCATCCTACCTCACACACGGACCATCCTACCTCACTCACGGACCATCCTACCTCACACACGGACCATCGTACCTCACACATGGGGACCATCCTACCTCACACATGGACCATCCTACCTCACACACGGACCATCCTACCTCACACACGGACCATCCTACCTCACACACGGACCATCCTACCTCACACATGGACCATCCTACCTCACACACGGACCATCCTACTTCACACACGGACCATCCTACCTCGCACACGGACCATCCTACCTCACACATGGACCATCCTACCTCACACACGGACCATCCTACCTCACACACGGACCATCCTACCTCACACACGGACCATCGTACCTCACACATGGGGACCATCCTACCTCACACATGGACCATCCTGCCTCACACATGGACCATCGTACCTCACACATGGACCATCCTACCTCACACACGGACCATCCTACCTCACACATGGGGACCATCCTACCTCACACATGGGGACCATCCTACCTCACACATGGACCATCCTACCTCACACATGGATCATCCTACCTCACACATGGACCATTCTACCTCACACATGGACCATCCTATCTCACACCAGGACCATCCTACCTCACATGTGAACCATCCTACCTCACACGTGGATCATCCAACCTCACACGGGGACCATCCTACCTCACACATGGACCATCCAACCTCACACGTGGATCATGCAACCTCACACGGGGACCATCCTACCTCACACATGGACCATCCTACCTCACACATGGACCATCCTATCTCACACATGGGGACCATCCTACCTCACACATGGACCATCCTACCTCACACATGGGGACCATCCTACCTCACACACGGTTCATCCTACCTCACACATGGACCATTCTACCTCACACATGGACCATCCTACCTCATACATGAGGACCATCCTACCTCACACATGGACCATCCTACCTCACACATGGACCATCCTATCTCACACATGGACTATCCTACCTCACACGGGGACCATCCTACCTCACACATGGACCATCCTACCTCACACATGGACTATCCTACCTCACACATGGACCATCCTACCTCACACACGGACCATCCTACCTCACACACGGACCATCCTACCTCACACGGGGACCATCCTACCTCTCACACGGACCATCCTACCTCACACGGGGACCATCCTACCTCACACATGGACCATCCTACCTCAATGACGGACCATCCTACCTCACACACGGACCATCCTACCTCATACACGGACCATCCTACCTCACACACGGACCATCCTACCTCACACACGGACCATCCTACCTCACACACGGACCATCCTACCTCACACATGGACCATCCTACCTCACACACGGACCATCCTACCTCACACACGGACCATCGTACCTCACACACGGACCATCCTACCTCACACACGGACCATCCTACCTCACACACGGACCATCCTACCTCACACACGGACCATCCTACCTCACACACGGACCATCCTACCTCACACGGGGACCATCCTACCTCACACACGGACCATCCTACCTCACACACGGACCATCCTACCTCACACACGGACCATCCTACCTCACACACGGACCATCCTACCTCACACACGGACCATCCTACCTCACACGGGGACCATCCTACCTCACACACGGACCATCCTACCTCACACATGGACCATCCTACCTCACACACGGACCATCCTACCTCACACACGGACCATCCTACCTCACACACGGACCATCCTACCTCACACACGGACCATCCTACCTCACACGGGGACCATCCTTCCTCACACATGGACATGGACCATCCTACCTCACACACGGACCATCCTACCTCACACACGGACCATCCTACCTCATACACGGACCATCCTACCTCACACACGGACCATCCTACCTCACACACGGACAATCCTACCTCACACACGGACCATCCTACCTCACACACGGACCATCCTACCTCACACACGGACCATCCTACCTCACACACGGACCATAGTACCTCACACATGGACAATCCTACCTCACACACGGACCATCCTACCTCACACACGGACCATCCTACCTCACACATGGACCATCCTACCTCACACACGGACCATCCTACCTCACACACGGACCATCCTACCTCACACACGGACCATCCTACCTCACACACGGACCATCTTACCTCACACACGGACCATCCTACCTCACACACGGACCATCCTACCTCACACATGGACCATCCTACCTCACACGCGGACCATCCTACCTCACACGCGGACCATCCTACCTCACACACGGACCATCCTACCTCACACACGGACCATCCTACCTCATACACGGACCATCCTACCTCACACACGGACCGTCCTACCTCACACACGGACCATCCTACCTTACACATGGACCATCCTACCTCACACATGGACCATCCTACCTCATACATGGACCATCCTACCTCATACACGGACCATCCTACCTCACACACGGACCATCCTACCTCACACACGGACCTTCCTACCTCACACTAGGACCATCCTACCTCACACACGGACCATCCTACTTCATACACGGACCATCCTACCTCACACATGGACCATCCTACCTCACACATGGACCATCCTACCTCACACATGGACCATTCTACCTCACATATGGACCATCCTACCTCACACGGGAGTAGTTGGGTGTGCAACGCACAGGGGAATTTTTTTTGGGGGGAGAAAATTCCCCTGTACGTTGCCAGGGTTTTCAGGCGAATTTGGGGGGGGGGGGGGGGGAAATTCCCCTGTACGTTGCCAGGGTTTTCAGGTGAATTTGGGTGGTCACAGATTTGGAATTAGGGAATTCTTATAATGAAAAATAATGTCATACGAGTTTGTTAAAGTTCTTATGAGAAAAATAATTTCCGAGACATAGAAGTTTGTTAAGGCCTTATGGGACAAATTCAAGTAACATATGTAACTCTTTAGGGCTTCCAGGAGAACTCTACGGACATGTTTTACATGTTTTCAACTTACAAATCGTCTATGTAAGCCTTAGTTATTCATATAAATTTAGAAAATCACCTGTGTAAGTCATGGTTTTCAAGTCTCGTACCTCACACCCCCCTCCCTCCCCCCTTACCTCGCAATCTGTCGCGTCACCTTTATTTACTTTACGCCCAGCCAGCCAGCCAGTCAGCTCTTAATCTTATCTTATCTTATCCGTAATATCTGGACCGTCCCTCCTCTCTCTCTCTCTCCCTCCTCTCTCTCTCTCTCTCTCTCCTCTTCATATTATTCCCTCTTCCTATTTTCTGACATACTAATATTTTATTCCTTTTTTCATTAACCAGTCAGTTTTATACAAATCAACCGAAGCATCTCAATGAAACCTTTAATACTGAAACTGCCTCAGAGACTATCTAAGCTGGCCCCAGCTACCTGCCCCAGGCTATCTGCCCGAGGCAATCATCACCTGATTATCTGCCCCAGACATCTACCAGTCATTGTCGGCGTTCGCCACCGTAATAATTTATATATATATATACATTAAGCGTTAATAAAACTTATTTATTTATTTATAATTTATTTAGTCATCTAATTCATAGTTTACACAATTTATAATAAAAGAGTTTATTCCCAGTATTCGCCAATCATTCTCGCTATTAATAAAACAGCCAAACGCTCACTCAGGGGCGCACTATCGTTATTACGCTCATTCAGGGGCCCCTCAGATCGCCAAAGTCTCAGAGGCCTACACTTTCAGTCTGCATTCAATCTTCATCCTGTTCACAAGGTTCCCCCAGTCTAGTCATATCATCATGTCAATGTCAGTGTGTCCTCTGTGCCTGTCTCCTATCAACAACGAAATCGTTCATGTGTGTCAAACACGATGTTTAACATGTCTAGGTGAAATGTCCATCAACGCTCTTCAAGAATGCAGACTATACTGTATAGGATGCAACGGGCCTACACCGCCTGGACATTTTGACGTAACCTGTACCAGCTGTGGGCAACTCTATTGTGCAAATCGTAAGTACCGCTTTTTCTCGCACATTCAATAAACTTTCAAAGAAAATATATATCCGAAACACACATACATGCATACAGACAGTCAATTTATATATATTATTTTCATTTCAGTTCATGGTTCTACTTCCTGCCCATACTGTCGTTTCTCCGTTAACCGGGAACCTCCCACCGAAGCCAGAAACGTCATTGAACCTCCACCCAAACGCCGTCGCATCATAAATAACCGTACGTTTTCACAATAATTTTCGTAATTTTAAAAGTTAATAATTGTATATTTTAACAAGTGTATAAACAAGTAATAAGTACTCATACAAAATATTTCCATTACAGGAGTTCCTATTCGTGATCAAGAGAATCTCATACTTGGTGGAATCAACATCCCAGCTCGTAAGTATTATTATTATTTATCTGTAATTCAGTTTTCCTCTTATTTAGACTTTTTGCTTTCCCTTTTAATAATTCCTCTTATTTACACGATATTTTCCTATTAAGGTTTTCAAATCCTCTTAATGCTTCAAATTTGTTTTCCTCTTAATGTTTATTCATTGCTAATATTATATTACAGAATCGCCCCTGGATTCAACCCAACCCTCTGAGTGGAGCACACCTGTACGCAGTCAACCCCAGCTGTCCCAGGAGCTAGAAGAAGATGCACCAGACGGCAACCAGCATGCATCTTCAGATGAAGAAGAAGAAGACAATCAACCCCCTGTTCACGACATATCAGATGAAGAAGTCAACGCTCCAGATTCCCCAGAGGTACTTAACTTAGATAACGTTGTTCCGCAAGTGTTAGAAGTCATTAACCATTTCGAAGGTTCTTTCTCGAGACATTCGTTCTCCATTCCCGGACATTTAGACGCTGACCCCAGCGTATATATAAATAGGTATAGGGAATTTTTTATAGAATATATAGACAATCAGTTCAGACAAATACAGGAAGAATTCCCTCCCTCATTTCACATTTACCCTGATGTAAGCCTAATTTTGCAAAAACTTAATCATGCCGACGATCAATATGAAATATTAGACGAAGTATTTTCAATTAGAGGCGAAACTCAGATTGTTACACAGGAAGAGGTTGAAGTTCTCGTAAATTCATGGGTTGACGAAATGTCTGCTAAAATTGACGAATGCCTAAAAAATGTCCAATCCTCAAGTGTAGGAATTCATTCCATGTCAGGCTTTGCCATTAATTTTTCGTATATTCGCCACCCTATGCACCTTGGATCTTACGTACCATATCCTGCAAAATTAAGGGGTAAAGAATCAGTATTTAATCCTGAAAGTGAAGGAGATGAGTGTTTGTTACAGTGCATTGCCGCGTATAAAAACTTAGCATTGGGCAGGACTATAAAAAACGTTAGAAAGTGTTACAAAAACCTTCGATGGTGTAGAAGATTCGTAGTATGGGCAGATGAAATCAGATTCCCCGTATCATTTGATAACCTTAAGAAAATAGAGAAGCTTAACAAAATTTCTATTTATATTTATACAATAACTCATGAAAGTAACAGATACTATCTTAGTTTAGCTAGGAAAAGCCAGGAAAAGTATGCCGATAAAGTTCCTTTGTTGTTATTAGAAGGCAAGCATCTCTGTCTGATCAAGGACTTTGATAAATTTGTAAAGAGTATTAACCACCATTCTGAAAGGATTCCTAACACTCATAAATTCTGCAAAATTTGTCTTTTGCATGCTCCCTTAGATGAAATTCAGGCTCACGAAGAGTCATGCACTGTATCCCAAGTATTTTCATTCTATAACACTAATGATAAAATCAGTTTTAAAAATTACGGTAGGACCTATAGCCCAACTCACACCGCCTATTACGATTTTGAATGTCTATTAGACCGTCAAAATCCTAGAGGCATGGTGGAATGTAAGCATAAAGCAATTGCTTATGCTTACATGATTTTAGACAGGGAATTCAATGTCGTAGAAACGTATTCATACGTAGGCCCAGACGCTGTCAATCATTTTATTACAAAGCTAGAAGCCTCATGGAAAGCTATTCATGCTCAGCTCCCCAACTTCCCTAAGAACTTGTCTAGAGAACAGGAAAGAATGTTTCAAAGACAAAATACGTGTCAATTGTGTCATCAAACTTTCAAGGATAAGAAAGATAAACATAGACATCATAATCATGCTATTCAGGAAAATAATTACTTAGGTGCTTATTGTGCTCGTTGCAATTTACAATGTAAAAATGCTCGTAGATACTTAACCACATTTTCCCATAATGCTGCCTATGATCTTGGAATTATACTTAAAGAACTGTCCAAAAATCCTCACCGCGATGTAGAAATTCTAACCAAGGAAGGATTGAAATTTATGCAAGTCATCATAGGTAAACTTAAATTCCTAGATAGCCTAGCTCTCCTTAATGGGTCATTAGGAACCTTAGCAAGCGAGCACGTTGCCGGTAAGAAACCCACCAAGTACACTGAACACATACTAAATGGCGTATCCGATGAAGCTAAAGCTCTGTTAATTAAAGGTAAACAAAGCCTATGTTATGATTATATTTCTTCCATGGACGTGTTAGACGAACCTCAGCTCCCTTCGCGAGATAAGTTTTACAATGTTTTACATGACTCTCCACTGTCTGAAGAAGATTATAACAATGCTCTTAAAGTATTTAATTTAGGGAACTGTACAAACATCAAGGATTACCTCATGTTATATTTAAAAGTTGACGTGGGAATGCTAGTTGATATATTTACACTTTGGCGAACATCACTGAAAGAAATTTATGAACTAGATATTGTTTTCTATGTATCACTTCCTAGTTATGCTTGGGACGCTTTCTTATTTAAATCAAAAGTTGTACTTGACTATGTGTATGATCAGAATATATATGATTTGTTGAGAAGGAATCTTAGAGGAGGGTTCACATCTTCCATTAGACAATTTACACAGGCTGTTAACGAGCACACTACATCTAACCCTAGCTCTGATGACGATACTCACATTTTGTACCTCGACTTTAACAGCTTATATGCAGCGTGCATGGCTGAGGTACTTCCCCAGGGAGGGATTAGACAATTAACTGACCTTGAGCGGGACACCTTATTAGGGCAAGGGTTACAACATATCCCCTGTAATCAAGACAAAGGTTATTGGATTTTATGCGATACAAAACATGTATCTCCCGAGGTAGCCAGGTATACTGATGATCTGCCCCTTGTACTGTCTCATACTAATATAACGGAGGAGTTTTTGTCAGAGTACAGTAAGAAAACCCTTAATGATGAAAAACGTAAGCTCCCACCTAAAAATACTAAGTTAATTGCATCCCACTTGCCCCAAAACGACTACTTAGTAAGCCTTGATTTCCTGCAATTGCTATTAAAACTTGGACTAGAAGTTGAACGAGTAAAAACAATCTATGAATTTAATCAGGCTCCCTATTTAAAAGATTTTATTTCAACCAACATTCGAGAACGAGCCAATACCACCTGTAAAGTTAAAGGAAAAGCTTTTAAACTCATAAGTAATAGTCTGTACGGGAAATCAATGACAAATATATCTCGATATGCTAATACTCACCATCTAGTAACGACAAAACATTCATTCTTAACTCATGCAAGAAACCCTTTGTATAAACGAGCTGTCTCTTTAGGTCAAGATAGGGTTCTCTGTACAGTAATGAAAGACATCCTTAAAGTTACCACTCCTTCTTACATGGGATATCAGATCTTGCAGATAGCCAAGAGGCGTTTATACGAGTTCTGGTATAATGTAGTTAAAGCCCATTATGGGGAGAGAGCTAGACTAATTTATACGGATACAGACTCATTCATATTTACTCTGACCTGTAAAGATGCTTTCCAAGAAATGACAAAAGCTCCTCTAGTAGATTATATGGATTTCAGTAATTTCGACAAAGATCATCCCATGTATTCTGCTACTCGCAAAGGTGAACTAGGACTCCTCAAGTCAGAAGTAAAGCAGAAAATCATAACTGAATTAATTGCACTCAAGCCTAAAACTTACTCTCTCCTAACCCTTGATAATGAACATTTATGTAAATGTAAAGGGATTCCTTATCACCAACAAAAGAAAATAACACATGCATCTTTTCAGAACACATTAGAGACAAATACAACTTTTAATTTTGTATCCCGATCTATTCGTAATGTTAATGGACAGATATGCACGTGTAAAACAACTAAGCGCGGTCTGTCAGCTTTTGATGACAAGAGGTACCTCATTAGTCCCACAGAGTCATTAGCTTACGGTCACCCAGACATTCCAGAGCGTGAGGTACGGGTACAGGTAGAGGAAGAGGTACAGGAAGAGGTACAGGTAGAGGAAGAGGTGCAGGTAGGGGATCCAGTAATTGTAGATAATCCCCAACCAAGACGTCAATTGTTCCCCATTTTTAATCTTTGGGAAAAGCGGGATAGAGTCGCTCAGCAATTATTCCCTAACAACAACAACTAAGTCTGTTACTGTATTGTCTATGTATTATCTATAACTATATTCAAATGTCTATGATATTGTATTGGCTATGATTTGTTACTGTATTTGATATGAAATGACTATGATATGACTATGATTTATTTTGTTACTGTATTGGATATGTTATGATTTAATGTCTATGATAATATATATTCTATGATTTGTTACTGTATTGGATATGTTATGACTATGTTTTAATGTCTATGATAATATATATTCTATGATTTTATTACTGTATTGGATATGAAATGACTATGATTCAAATGTCTATAATAATGTATATTCTATGATTTTATTACTGTATTGGATATGTTATGACTATGATTTTATTGGTTATGTTTAAATAAAACTCGAATGTAGATTTTGTTTAAATACTCCTTTCATTATATATTTGTAGTTAGTCTATTGAATCCTAGCAACATGGAAGGGCAGAAAAAAGTTATTACTGAATCCCAGTTGAATATATTTAGTGAACCGTCAAGAATTATTATTGCTGGATTTTCAAATGGTGGGAAGAGCTATTTATGTGCTAAAATGATAGAGAAATATCAGCAGAACTTTGCAAAAATAATTATCTGTGGAAGCGGGTATAAAGAGTTGAGAACTAATCCACTCTTTAATCATAAGATATCTTTTTACTCTGAAATTGTAAACCCTTTAGACGATCGTGATCCAGAGGATACATCTCATATATTAGTTGTTTATGATGACTTGTATGTTGAATCTACAAACTCTAAAATAGTAAGTGATATATTTACTAAGGGACGGCATGAGAACATCTCTGTTATTTTTATAACCCAAAATATATTTTTCAGTGGGAAATTTTCTAGATCTATAAGTTTAAATGCTTCTCATTTTATTCTGCTTAAATCAAGAGACTTGTCCCAGATAGAAACATTAGGCAGACAAATATTCGGAAAACAAGATGCCAAGAAATTTTTAGATATATATAAGAAAGTGATTTCTCGACAGTATGGGTATTTACTTGTTGACTTGGGCGTTAAAACACCTGAATCCATAATATTTAGGGGAAATATTGTAAATGAACCCCCATATGAAATAGTGTATCAATGGTGAACATTACACAAGCTCTTAATAAGATATACAATGACCCCAAGTCCATAGGTGGGTTTGGTGGCGTTTTAAAATTGTATAAGGCTGCAAAGAAAACAATCCCTGAAATAACTATAAAAGATGTGAAAGACTATTTAAAAACGTCTAATGCTTATACCTTACATCTATTAAAAAAACGTAAATTTAAACGAAGACGTATCTTAGCACCTAGACCTAAAGCTTTCTTTACCAGTGACTTGGCTGATATGACATTGTTAGCTAAGCACAACAATGATATTAAATATTTATTAGTTTGTGTTGATATATTTTCAAGGTTTGCACATGTAGTTCCACTATCCACTAAATCAGGTCAGAGTGTAAGTGAAGCCATGAAAGCTGTTCTGGATTTACCTTCATCAAAAGGTGTAAGGAAGCTTAACACTGATAAGGGCGGTGAATTCTATAATAAATATATGAAACGATTGTTAGCCAGTAAAAACATTGATCTGTACAGTGTATTTTCTCAGGAAACTAAAGCTAGCATTGCAGAGAGATTTATAAGAACATTGAAAACTAAGATATATTAATATTTAACGGCTTATAACACCTTAACCTATATAAATGTTTTACCTGATATGGTTAAAACGTATAATAGAACACCACATAGAGGATTAAAGGGGAAAATACCTATTGATGTACATGCTTTATCTTCGCCTCGAGATGTGACTAGGCAGTTTAAGCTCATGTATAAAGGAGACCAGCAGACTAAGCCACGCATCAGTAATCATCTGTCTGTAGGAGATACAGTACGGCTTGCCTTATCTAATCGTATTTCAAAGTTCAAAAGAGGTTTTCATCAACAGAACACTAAGGAAATATTTACAATTGCTCAAATTGATACTAAACAACCCGTGCCTTTATATTATCTAAAGGACTTAAATAATAGACTTATAGAAGGCGGATTTTATAGAGAGGAGTTGACTCCCACCTACTTGTCAGATACATTTGAAATTGAGAGAATTATAAGTAAACGTAAAGTTGGTAATACTACTTTATATAAAGTTAGATACGTCGGTTACGACAGTTCATTTGATCAGTGGGTGAATTCAGATGACGTGAAGAAACTATGAAGAAGCAGCCCTTAGTTAGAAAGTATCGTGGATTTATTGAACTATTAGCTAGATTAGGTTATAATTCTAGGAAAAAGTTAATTAAGACTCTTAAAAAGGAACATATACTTTGCTTATCAGAAATATTTAATAATTTCTTAAAAAATAAAATTGAAGTTGGGAAGCCTATTTTAAAGAGACTTTCTAAATATAGAGCTCTACTCCATACATTAGCCTGTAAGAAGAAAGCTATTTCACTCAAGAAAGACATATTAACGAGTAAAAGAGGAGGTAATTTATTGGGCATTTTACTTCCCATAGCTATAAATTTCATTTCAAGGCTATTTAATAAGGAATAATGAAAGAATTCTATCTTGTACCACGAAAAGCTATTGATCAACAGAAGCCTACGGCAGTAAGTGTTGAGAAGCCTACGATGACAGTGAGAACAAATCCTGTTATACAACACTTGATAGACTTAAGATTAAAGCTTAAGGATTATGATTTTGCTGTCTCCTTGTTAAATTATTTTAATACAACTGGACTTGTAAAGTGGGATGAGGAAGGGAACATTACATCGCCAGTTACTGGGCTCAATATTGTTGATGACGTTATAGGCAGGATGTGCACTCCGAAATTGTTATTCCCAGTAGATAAACTGCCAATTGCAAAGTTGTTCTACTCTTTGACATCTACACCTAAGAATTTATTTAGAAATGTAGATGCGAAAAATCAAGTGTTTTCTCCTCCAAGTTTGAAGAGGAAGATCAAGGCTGTAGATGAAGGAGAGTCTACCTGGATATCATATTAAGGTGAGTTTCTGTTTATTTTTATCATTTACTATTAGTCTACAGGATGGATAGTTACGTTATATATGCAGCGAGTAACTCTGATACTGATGTATTTAAAAACAATGCTCCCAATGCTTTTGAAAATAGATTACATAATCAGCTGCCTTTAGACCCGAATAAAGCTTATGAAGTGTGCCTGAAGAATATATTCCTGCCTCCATCTTATTTCGCTGTTAGGAGGAATGACCCGGAAAGTTTTATTTCAGTTCAACTTCTAGTGTCTAATAAAAGTTTATCTGATTTGAGTACGGTGAATACATCTTTCACTTTAAAGTCGGATATTTTAGCCAGTGATAATTGCATAGAGCTAACGACTATTTTAAATAGAGAAATTTCTACTATATTTTCAAAAGGTTCACTGAGTTTTATAGGACCCGTACTTAATTATAATTTCCCAGATCACGGGGACGTTTATATGAAATATGATTCGAGTATTAATCGAATTAAGTTTAATGCAGCATTTAGTGAGAGGTTGTTAAAATTATTTATTACAAAGGATGGAAAATTAGTTGTTAGAATTTCTTTATCTTTCGGTCGAAATATATGTAAAGTTATTGGAGCTGAAGTAGGTAAAGCCTATGATATTTTTATTATGAATAAGCCACCTAATAACAGGTTATTTGTACAAGATACTTGCTATTATCATCCTAGGCCAGGAGGCCGTATAGATTTCTTGTGTGTATATTGTGATAAGGTGCAGCCCACCATGTTTGGTAATCAGATTGTAAATATCTTGGATGTTGTTTCGTTTCAAAGTAATGTAACACACAGGAAATTATATAAACCTTTAAATACGACTAATATTGATGGCATCAGTATTAGATTAACAGATCAAGATGGGGAGCCTGTATATTTTGAAAAGGATGGATGTACGATTGCAGTATTACATATTAGACCCGTTGATATATAATGGCATGAGTAGAGGGAGTTTATCATTCTCTCTTGGCCTGTTTAAACATGAGGGTCGGGTTTGTACCGCTGTCTGTTGACGAGGTAGGGCGATTTATCGCTCCTCGAGGGAAGAGAGGTGGAGCACTGGGCGATATTACTGTTTTTGATAGAAGACATTTAAGAGGAGGTGGAATATTAAGTTTCTTAACTGGTCTAGCTCGTAGAGCAACTCCTTTCCTATTAAAAACTATCATGCCAGCTGCATTGACAATGGGACAGAATGTTTTGCAGGATATAAATGCCGGTCAAGGTACTTTGAAAGATTCAATTAGAAAACGCGGTATGGAAACATTGAAAAGTATAGGTCCTAAATTGTTAGCAGGTGGCCGAATAACGAAAAGAAAAACGAAAAGACCTGCCTATATAAAGAAAATGGATAGATATAAAGACGTGTTTTCATAAAAACAGTACTAGTTGTATGCTAGACGCAGACATGATGAGTGTAAATGCTCCTAGTGCAGCATTGCAAGTTCCTTTAGAAAATTATACAGCTGCTATAAGCGATGGCTTTCCTAAAGTTAGTCCTCATAGAATGGTTGAAAGTACGATATTTTCAAGACAGACACAGGATATTTTACCTGTGAATTCAAGTATTAACAATAAATTTAAAGACTCTTATATTGAATTTCGTATCCCGGGAGTTAAGGGTCAATTTATTGATCTTTCGAGCTTGACGCTAGAACTGATGGTTGAATTAACGGGACCTGACGGAATTACGGCTTTAGCGGATATTAAAAATGCATCAATAGTTAATGGCTTGTCCCAGACAATGTTTAAAGCTGTAACTGTTTATTTAAATGAGCAAGTGGTGGAAACTAATTCACTATTTTCATATTTATCATATGTAAAGCTAATGACGACGCTTTCTGAATGTAAAGCTGAAAGATTTAAAGAACTGACGTATTTCTATAATGATGTTTTCCCTGAAAAATATGATGTAGATTATTTTAAGAATGCCTCAGAAGACCTTAAATCTAGATTTGTAAAGTTAAAAACTGAGGGAGTAAATTGTTGCTTTAAACTGCTATTGGACATTACAACTTTGAGCGAATATCTTTTGGATGGAATTGATATTCGTTTGAGATTAGAACTTAACAGTGATCCGTGGGTTATAAACAGTATTGAATCTGGATATAAGTTTAACATAAAACTAGCTAGAATGTGGATTGATCGGATAACTCCATTTGCATCTGGATTGGAGGCTATTAATAGAGCTCTGGCTGAACAAAATACGCCAGTTACATATACGTTTGATAAGACACTCCACAAGACGTTCATTCTTGGTAATGGGCAGCAGAGATTAAGTATTGACCAGCCATGGGGGAGCATTATCCCAGATAAATTATTTATTATGATGATGGATATGGAAGCAATATCAGGAGCGTATACACTTAATCCACTTTATTTCGATCACTGCGATTTATCTAATGTATATATTACACGTGATGGGACAAACTTATTTAATATAACTTGCAAGTTCCCAAATAAATGTTCGAAACTATACTACGAGACTCAAAATACAGTAGGCTTTAATGCTTGTAATACCTTGACATATAATTCATTTATAAAAGGAAGAACATTACTGGCATTTAGACTAACGCCTGAGGAATTGAGAGATACCCTTCCTATAGAGGCTTCGGGCAACCTGAGAATTACATTAGAATTTGCTGTTCCAGCGAAATCAAATAAAGTTATTATTTTATTCGGAATTACAACGGGAGTATTGAGAATTTATTCCGATAGGCGAGTTGTGTGTGATACAAGAGCATGAACTGCAAACAAATTAATACGGCATTGAACGATATGAAAGGTAGTAAAGCTAAATATATTGGATGCTATTTAGCGACGGATATATATAGAATAATGAAGCAAATACGGGACAGGCCGATTATGTTTATAATAAATACCTTAGGAAGAGACTCTAAGGAAGTAATGGGTCACTGGATTGCTGTATATAAATCTAAACGGAAAATAGTTATACTCGATTCATATGGAATAAATGTGTATTCGCCATATATTTCGGAGTTTTTAAATTATTATAAAGACTGTGATGTATACACGTTTACAGAGAGACTTCAGAGTTTAAATACTTACGTATGCGGGCTATATGCGATGTTTTTCTGTTACCATCTTTCAAACAAGGATCTAAAAACTGCAATAAAGCTATTTGAAACTAGTTTTACTTATGGAGAATATATGCAGAATGATAGGAACGTAATGAGGCTATCTTATGCTTTATTTAAAAATATGCCGAGCTGCTATGAAACGCTGTGTTATGATAAGAGCGATATTTGTTGGAAAATGTGCTTGGAGACGACTGGCTGAATGAGGCTATAACAAATTATCTAATGGAAAATGGTGAGTACATTTGTTTTGAGGTTTTATGTGTCTGATAAATATTGTACATGTGTAAACGCTATCTGAAACTGTTATTCTTTATTTACAGAGATGAAGAGTGAATAGGACGGATATTATACAAGCGGATTGAGGAGCGAACTTCTTAGAACTTCGGGCTAAATGAATCGTTTATTATAAATTGTGTAAACTATGAATTAGATGACTAAATAAATTATAAATAAATAAATAAGTTTTATTAACGCTTAATGTATATATATATATAAATTATTACGGTGGCGAACGCCGACAATGACTGGTAGATGTCTGGGGCAGATAATCAGGTGATGATTGCCTCGGGCAGATAGCCTGGGGCAGGTAGCTGGGGCCAGCTTAGATAGTCTCTGAGGCAGTTTCAGTATTAAAGGTTTCATTGAGATGCTTCGGTTGATTTGTATAAAACTGACTGGTTAATGAAAAAAGGAATAAAATATTAGTATGTCAGAAAATAGGAAGAGGGAATAATATGAAGAGGAGAGAGAGAGAGAGAGAGAGGAGGGAGAGAGAGAGAGAGGAGGGACGGTCCAGATATTACGGATAAGATAAGATAAGATTAAGAGCTGACTGGCTGGCTGGCTGGGCGTAAAGTAAATAAAGGTGACGCGACAGATTGCGAGGTAAGGGGGGAGGGAGGGGGGTGTGAGGTACGAGACTTGAAAACCATGACTTACACAGGTGATTTTCTAAATTTATATGAATAACTAAGGCTTACATAGACGATTTGTAAGTTGAAAACATGTAAAACATGTCCGTAGAGTTCTCCTGGAAGCCCTAAAGAGTTACATATGTTACTTGAATTTGTCCCATAAGGCCTTAACAAACTTCTATGTCTCGGAAATTATTTTTCTCATAAGAACTTTAACAAACTCGTATGACATTATTTTTCATTATAAGAATTCCCTAATTCCAAATCTGTGACCACCCAAATTCACCTGAAAACCCTGGCAACGTACAGGGGAATTTCCCCCCCCCCCCCCAAATTCGCCTGAAAACCCTGGCAACGTACAGGGGAATTTTCTCCCCCAAAAAAAAAATTCCCCTGTGCGTTGCCATCCCTACTACTCACGGGGACCATCCTACCCCACACACGGACCATCCTACCTCACACACGGACCATCCAACCTCACACACGAACCATCCTTCCTCACACATGGACCATCCTACCTCACACATGGACCATCCTACCTCACACATGGACCATCCTACCTCACACATGGAGCATCCTACCTCACACACGGACCATCCTACCTCACACATGGACCATCCTACCTCACACATGGACCATCCTATCTCACACATGGACCTTCCTACCTCACACATGGACTATCCTACCTCACACATGGACCATCCTACCTCACACGTGGACAATCCTACCTCACACGTGGACCATCCAACCTCACACGTGGACCATCCGACCTCACACGTGGACCATCCAACCTCACACCTGGACCATCCTACGGCACACGTGGACCATCCTACCTCACACACGGGGACCATCCAACCTCACACATGGACCATCCTACGTCACACGGGGACCATCCTACCTCACACGTAGACCATCCTGCCGAAATTTGGGTAAGTCTAGGCCCAGCACCTGGCCTCCAATTCAGGACAAACTTACATACATACACTGTCTCTTATAGTGTGTGTGTGTGTGTGTGTGTGTGTGTGTGTGTGTGTGTGTGTGTGTGTGTGTGTGTATATACCCACCATTCCCCCCTTCCCCGTCCCCTCGTCCTCCCCACCTCCTACCCGGTTCTTTTGGCCCCTCCATCATCTCCCACTCCCCCGTCTCCTCGTCCTTCCTTCTATTCCCCGTCCCCTGTCTCGTCGTCCTCCCCACCATTCCCCACTCCCTCGTCCGATGTATTCTCAAATGATCTGATGTTCCCATCACTGAAATAAGAAAAAACTGTTAAAAAACGAAATAAAAACGGTTAAAAAAAAACTATACTCACGAAATGAACGTTACGGTAAACAACACAGTTCAATTCCAATGCAATGTCACACAAAATAGTTAAATCAAGATGAAAATAAATTGAAATCTATGAAAATGATGTTTGTCATTGCAATCGGAATCATTGAAATGGATTTGTCACATATTTAGTATAACGTGTGTTACTCTTACATGCAACAGATGGCGTTGTTTCTTAAAAAAAATGTTTTTACCTGTCACAGGTGTGGCATCTATACTTATACTTACCAAATGAGCGGTATGGTAAACAACACAGCTCAATTCCAACGCAATTTCACACATAATAATTAAATCAAAATGAAAATAAATCGTAATCAATGAAAATTCCATTTATCAATGCAATCGGAATCATTGAAATGGAATCGTAACATATTTAGTATAGTGTGTGTGTTGCTATTATGTGCAACAGGTGACGCTGTTTTTCAAAAAAGCGTGATTTTTCATATCACAGGTGAGGAATGTATATAGTCAACCCGTTCTCGCACTTTCGTATAGTCAATATAGTCTTATTAAATACGTGCATATGTGACATACTAATTTATTGTGAATATTTTAGTTTACCTTAAAAAGCTTCATAGAAAACACCGACCTTACCTAACATTCTTAGTATGTTAAGATTGCTTCGTAATTACAATTATTACTTAACCTATTATAGGTATAGGTTAAGTCATAATTGTAATTACGAAGCAATAAGATGCTTATCTTATCATACTAAAAACGTTAGGTAAGGTCGGTGTTTTCTATGAAGCTTTTCAAGGTAAACTAAAATATTCACAATAAATTAGTATGTCACATATGCACTTATTTAATAAGTCAATATTGACAGTAAGACAGTGCGAGAACGGGTTGATATAGTAGGTATATAAAAACACGCGCAAATTCGAATGCAACGTTGTGTGAAAATTTCAAAGCAATCGGTAAAGAGGTTTCGAAGATTTGCCTCACATGAAAAACACATGAAAAACACAGTTTTTTAAAAAAATCATACCCAACAATTGCACGGGCAACGGGTTCCAATTGTAGAGACCCACATCCTCGAAGAAGAATATAATGAGTATTCAGAAAAGACCTTGTGGATTGTCACTGAACACTTTAATCTTTTCCTCTCCTACCAACCCTATTATTTTTTACATATTTTGTATTATTTTATTTTATTTTATTTTATTGCAATGCTCCAGTTAACAGAGAACACACACACACACTTATATATTATATATAAGTTTGTGAGGGTACCACCTCTGGTGCCAATGTGGGGACCCATAGCCTCGGAGAAGAAAATAAAAAGCATTCAGAGGAGACCTTGTGGTTTCTCACTGAACACTAATATTATCTTCTCCTACCACCCCCATTCTTTTGTATATACACATATATATTTGCTTTATTTGAACTTTGTTACAAAAAAGGAGTTACATATGGGTTACAAAGATGGTTATCATAGGTTGTCGAGTTCCTCCAGCTCCTCAGATGGCGGGCAGGAACCCTGGATGCAGTGCGCATTTCCCCTCTGTATCGCCACACTGAGGCGCTGGAAAAGAAAGCTTGCAGCTCTTGGGTCCCTTGTTGTTTCAATGAGCCTAGAACCCAGTTCCTTCAAAAAACTGGTAGCACTTTTACCCCAGGCGCCGAGTGTCTCAGAAGCAATGGGGACAAAATTGTAGTGGTGATCCAGTTCTCTATACTTACGGGATTTGGCTGCTTCCCTGTGGGTGGCAGCGCCACCTGGTTGTGCAACACTGAGGTTAATGTAGGTGTTAGCCAGGGTTGATACGCACGTGTAGTCCCATACCAACTGCTTGCCATTCTTCCAGGGGTTCACTGTGATACCATCCGGGCGACCAATAAGAGCATCAGAGTTAAGGGGCGTTAGGTAACGGGGCTCTCTTTCAGCTGGGCATCCAGCTGTGGTGAGGCTCCTCTTGATGATGTCGTTAACTTCATTGTGCCTCGAGTGCCATCCCCCTGTGCTTTGGCAGAGTAGGCCATGGTGGCCATACCTGTCAGCCACCACCTCGCCGCAAATTCACCTATATCTGGTGTGGATTGGGGCAGCAAGGCGGAGGGCCACAGCAATTCGGAGGGCGTGTGGTGTGAGACGCGTGCCAGTTGCCGACATTAGGGTTGCTAAACCCCAACTATATATATATATATATATATATATATATATATATATATATATATATATATATATATATATATAACAATATGACAGTGTCAGACCACGGAGGAAGAATTGAAACAGGAATTTCCTTAAGTACTTTCGTATATTAATACATCTTCAGAAGGAGTGAATATATTAATATACGAAAGTACTTAAGGAAAATCCTGTTTCAATTCTTCCTCCGTAATTTGACACTGTCACATTCTTAATCACGTGTTTATTTTTCGTGATTTACACACATATAACAATATAACTATCAGTGTTCAAAGACCTCGTCCAGCTCCTCGGAGGTCGAGTGCGTACCCAGGATACAGCACGCATTTGCCCTCTGAACTGCGACTCTGAGGCGCTGGAACAGGAAACTGGGCGCTCTTGAGTCTTTAGTTTTCCCAATGAGTTCCTCACCCACCTCCTTTAAGAACTTAAGTGCACATTTACCCCAGGCGCCCAGAGTCTCAGAGCCTATCGGCACGAACCTGTAACAACGTTCTAGGTCTCTGTACTTGTTGGTTTTCTGGGTCTCCCTGAAGGTGGCCGCCCCGCCTCCCTCAGCTGTGCTGTAAGGTAGATAGGTATCAGCCAATGTAGATGCACAGGTGTAATCCCATACGACCTGTTTACCTTCCCTCCACGGCTGCAGGGTGACTCCATCTGGGCGTTTGTGACTGTTGTCAGGTCTGTACAACTGGGGTTCCCTTTGTGCTGGACACCCAGCTGTAGCCAAACTTCTCTTGATGATGTCATTGACTGCTTCATGTCTGGCAATCTTTCCCTGTGTCTTACGACAGATGAGACCATGGCTGCCGTATTGGTCTGCCCGTGCATGGCTGCAAATACACCGGTGCTCGGTGGAGATAGGGGCGGCAAGGCGCAGAGCAACACCAATACTTAGGGCCCGATGGTCCAGGCGGGTGCCCAAGGTGGAATTACGGACTGCCAACAGGAAGTCCCCAGCATGGGGGGCTTGCACAGCTAGGAGGCGCGCTCTGTCCTTCCCAGAAGCTGCCTCCAGCAATGATGTGGCGATGTTCTTCACTATGGGGCTATCCCATTTGGCCTGTTTACCGTCGTTTGGAAAAGTTGGTCGAGGATGTGAATTGGCAAGAGTGTCCCACTGACCAACTCCTGCAAATTTGGGATCATGGATCCCAATGGAGTTCCTCAGGTATTCTGATGGTATTTCATTCACTAATTCACCTGTAGCACTGGTCGAGGATAAGAATGCCGGCAATGCTAACTGAGTCACCTTGCGAATACCTATCCCTCCGAGTCTAACTGGGAGCGTTGCTTGGTCCCATTGGTCATCTTGCAGGGAGAGGTTTAACACTTTCATTGTTATTGACTTTAGGAGTGAGATATATTCTGTTAATTTTGGGCTGTCGAAGGAGGATGCACACCTGAGGAAAAAGGTAAGTCTGGGCAAAGCCAGGCACCTTGTGAGAATATATATATATATATATATATATATATATATATATATATATATATATATATATATATATATATATATATATATATATATATGTCGTACCTAGTAGCCAGAACGCACTTCTCAGCCTACTATGCAAGGCCCAATTTGCCTAATAAGCCAAGTTTTCCTGAATTATTATATTTTCTATAATTTTTTTCTTATGAAATGATAAAGCTACCCATTTCATTATGTATGAGGTCAATTTTTTTTATTGGAGTTAAAATTAACGTAGATATATGACCGACCCTAACCAACCCTACCTAACCTAACCTAACCTATCTTTATAGGTTAGGTTAGGTTAGGTAGCCGAAAAAGTTAGGTTAGGTAGTTGAAAAAACATTAATTCATAAAAACTTGGCTTATTAGGCAAATCGGGCCTTGCATAGTAGGCTGAGAAGTGCGTTCTGGCTACTAGGTACGACATATATATATATATATATATATATATATATATATATATATATATATATATATATATATATATATATATATATATATATATCCTCCCTACCATATTTTTTTCTATCTGAAGCGATATAAATACCAACACAAAATAATATAAATTACATGCATACATTTAGAAATTTGTATATTTAGAAATATTTATAGATATTTGCATTTAAATAATTGCATTTGAAATGTAAGAGATTAACTGTCCACTTTTGGATTAAAATTGAGAATATTAATGAATGGCCAGTTTTAGAACAGTTCCTCTGAGGGACTAAGTAAGCCACTCCAAAACTGACTGTACACATTGTGACTGTGTAGTAGTTGTACAAAATGTGCACGGCTGTACTCCAAAATAGTCCACATTTTGTACTATTAGTATAGTAGAGGGCCCGAGGAAGGACCCAACTTAAACCCCCCCCCCCCTTCCACAAACACCTAGGCCTAAAATAACACACATAAGTACTATATTAGGCCTATGATTGTGTATATTATACCTAAAGATAAATCATAATCCCCAAAGCAATTAATGCCATCAAGTCAAACATTTAATACCATAATGAAGTTCATGATAAACAAATGTACAATAAAACAGTAAAGAAAAGCAACCAGGGCAATCAAAGGCGTATTGATAATCGACACAGAACACAAAAACCCAGACCAAAACCTCCCGCTCCTCCACCGCCGACCTTTTCACTCAATAGATGGCGCTATTCTGGCGGTAACTGGCATTCCTTTTTTTTTATTATGAAAGTGAGCGTTCATTTTCCAGTTGTTTTATAGAAAAGGTTCCAGTCTTTCTTCTCTAGTTCGATGACATTTTAGCGCGTTTGACGGGCGAGGCTTCCAGGTGCTTGACTGCTTATTTCTCTCGTTTAGTATTTTTGGCTATTCTGTGAAGAGCAAATATTTTATATGATTTGGTGTTTGAATATTTTATTTCGTGAGTGTTTTGTGTGCGTATAGCACAGCGGGGGACACCTAATCCTAAGAGACCGGGTTCGATCCCCGATAGAGGCAGAAACAAATAGGAAGAGTTTTTTTTTTTTCACCTTGTTGCCCTTGTTCACCTAACAGTAAATATGTACCTGGGAGTTAGACAGCTACTACGTGCTGCTTCTCAGGTGTGTGTGTGTGTGTGTGTGTGTGTGTGTGTGTGTGTGTGTGTGTGTGTGTGTGTGTGTGTGTGTGTGTGTGTGTGTGTGTGTGCGTGGGTGTTTACTAGTTGTGTTTTTGCGGGGGTTGAGCTTTGCTCTTTCGGCCCGCCTCTCAACTGTCAACTGTTTACTAACTACTTTTTTTTTTTTTTTTTTCCACACCACACACATACACCCCAGGAAGCAGCCCGTGACAGCTGACTAACTCCCAGGTACCTATTTACTGCTAGGTAACAGGGGCACTTAGGGTGAAAGAAACTTTGCCCATTTGTTTCTGCCTCGTGCGGGAATCGAACCCGCGCCACAGAATTACGAGTCCTGCGCGCTATCCACCAGGCTACGAGGCCCCTGTGTGTGTGTGTGTGTGTGTGTGTGTGTGTGTGTGTGTGTGTGTGTGTGTGTGCGTGTGCGTGTGCGTGTGCGTGTGCGTGTGCGTGTGTGCGTGTGTGAAATATATTTAGTAAACATAAGACGAAAAATATAATTGGTTAGCAAATCGCAGTCCAAGAGCTAATAGCTCGATTTTGTAGATACAGATACAATTAGTAAATACACACACACGAAGTTAGAAAATATTCAGAGGTATGCCACCAGACTAGTCCCAGAACTGAGAGGTATGAGTTACGAGGAAAGGCTAAGATAAGGGAGGTGAACCTCACATCCCTGGAAAACAGAAGAGTAAGAGGAGACATGATAACCACCCACAAAATTCTCAGGGGAATTGACAGGGTGGACAAAGACAAACTATTTAACACGGGTGGAACATGAACAAGGGGACACAGGTGGGAACTGAGTACCCAAATGAGCCACAAAGACAATAGAAAGATTTTTTCAACGTCAGAGTAGTTAACAGATGGAATGCATTAGGCAGTGATGTGGTGGAGGCTGACTCCATACACAGTTTCAAGGGTAGATATGATAGCGCCCAGTAGGCTCAGGAATCTGTACACCAGTTGATTGACAGTTGAGAGGCGGGACCAAAGAGCCAAAGCTCAACCCCCGCAAGCACAACTAGGTGAGTACACACAGGAAACAGCCCGTAGTAGCTGTCTAACTCCCAGGTACCTATTTACTGCTAGGTGAACAGGGCACCAGGAAGAAAGAAACTCTGCCCACTTGTTTCCTCCTCTGCCGGGGATCGAACCCGGGCTCTTAAGACTACGACTCCATAGTGCTGTGTGTGTGTGTGTGTGTGTGTGTGTGTGTACTCACCTAGGTGTGCTTGCGGGGGTTGAGCTCTGGCTCTTTGGTCCCGCCTCTCAACCGTCAATCAACAGGTGTACAGGTTCCTGAGCCTATTGGGCTCTATCATATCTACACTTGAAACTGTGTATGGAGTCAGCCTCCACCACTTTACTTCCTAATGCATTCCATTTGTCAACCACTCTGACACTAAAAAAAGTTCTTTCTAATATATCTGTGGCTCATTTGGGCACTCAGTTTCCACCTGTGTCCCCTAGTGCGTGTTCCCCTTGTGTTAAATAGTCTGTCTTTATCAACCCTGTCGATTCCCTCGAGAATCTTGAATGTGGTGATCATGTCCCCCCTAACTCTTCTGTCTTCCAACGAAGTGAGGTTTAATTCCCGTAGTCTCTCCTCGTAGCTCATACCTCTCAGCTCGGGTACTAGTCTGGTGGCAAACCTTTGAACCTTTTCCAGTTTAGTCTTATGCTTGACTAGATAAGGACTCCATGCTGGAGCCGCATACTCTAGGATTGGTCTGACATATGTGGTATATAATGTTCTGAAAGATTCCTTACACAAGTTTCTAAAGGCCGTTCTTGTGTTAGCCAACCTGGCATATGCTGATGTTATCCTCTTGATATGAGCTTCAGGGGATAGGTCTGGCGTGATATCAACCCCCAGGTCTTTCTCTCTCTCTGACTCTTGAAGTATCTCATCTCCCAAATGATACCTTGTATCTGGTCTCCTGCTTCCTACCCCTATCTTCATTACATTACATTTGCTTGGGTTAAACTCTAACAGCCATTTGTTCGACCATTCCTGCAGCTTGTCCAGGTCTTCTTGAAGCCTCAAGCTGTCCTCCTCTGTCTTAATCCTTCTCATAATTTTGGCGTCGTCAGCAAACATTGAGAGGAATGAGTCTATACCCTCTGGGAGATCATTTACGTATATCAGAAACATGATAGGTCCAAGCACAGAGCCCTGTGGGACTCCACTGGTGACTTCACGCCATTCTGAGGTCTCACCCCTCACTGTAACTCTCTGCTTCCTATTGCTTAGGTACTCCTTTATCCACTGGAGCGCCCTACCAGTTACTCCTGCCTGTTTCTCCAGCTTATGCATCAACCTTTTATGGGGTATTGTGTCAAAGGCTTTCCGACAGTCCAAAAAAATGCAGTCCGCCATCCTTCTCTTTCTTGCTTAATCTTTGTCACCTGATCGTAGAATTCTATCAAGCCTGTAAGGCAAGATTTACCCTCCCTGAACCCATGTTGATGGGTTGTCACGAAGTCTCTTCTCTCCAGATGTGTTACTAGGTTTTTTCTCACAATCTTCTCCATCACCTTGCATGGTATACAAGTTAAGGACACTGGCCTGTAGTTCAGTGCCTCTTGTCTGTCACCCTTTTTGAATATTGGTACTACATTAGCAGTCTTCCATATTTCTGGTAGATCCCCCGTTTCCAGTGACCTACTATACACTATGGAGAGTGGCAAGCAAAGTGCTCCTGCACACTCTTTCAATACCCATGGTGAGATTCCGTCCGGCCCAACAGCTTTTCTCACATCCAGCTCCAATAGGAGCTTCTTGACCTCATCTCTTGTAATTTCGAACCTTTCCAAGGTCACCTGGTTTGCTGCCACCTCTCCTAGCGCCGTGACTTCTCCCTGTTCTATTGTAAAGACCTGGAACCTTTTGTTGAGTTCTTCACACACCTCTTTGTCATTCTCTGTATACCTGTCCTCGCCCACCCTAAGTTTCATCACCTGTTCCTTCACTGTTGTCTTCCTCCTGATGTGACTGTGTAGTAGCTTGGGTTCAGTCTTGGCTTTATTAGCTATATCATTTTCATGTGTGTGTGTGTGTGTGTGTGTGTGTGTGTGTGTGTGTGTGTGTGTGTGTGTGTGTGTGTGTAATTACCTAAGTGTAGTAACAGTATGAGAGCTACGCTCGTGGTGTCCCGTCTACCCAGCACTACCCACAATTTCAAATGAAGATATGACAGAATCCAATAAACTCTGGAATCTCTTTACCAGTCGACTGAAGGTCGATAGCCAGGACCCAGCAGCTAAAATTCAACCCTGGCAAGGCCAACCATGTAAGTAGCATGCCATCTCCGCGCTGTTAAGGGTGAGGCAGGAGATAAAATGGTCCTTCAAATGCCTTCACTTACAAACGATGGGAAAAAATCCATCTTTTACGATGGGCTGACTGCGATAATGGCGGCTATTTGTCGCTAATTAGCCTTGTTATTGAAGAGTGGTTGGGCTGTAACGAGGGGTCAGGAAGAGGCTCTACCCAAATCACCGCTGACATCCCCAATTCCGGTGCTTACGGCCTCTGATGGTGGTGGTGTTGTGGTGAGTTGAGATGAGGACTATGGTCGTGACACGTGACACCACTGTCATGTGTCAGGATACATGACACCGCTGTCATGTGTCAGGATACATGACACCACTGTCATGTGTCAGGATACATGACACCACTGTCATGTGTCAGGATACATGACACCGCTGTCATGTGTCAGGATACATGACACCACTGTCATGTGTCAGGATACATGACACCACTGTCATGTGTCAGGATACATGACACCACTGTCATGTGTCAGGATACATGACACCACTGTCATGTGTCAGGATACACCACTGTCATGTGTCAGGATACATGACACCGCTGTCATGTGTCAGGATACATGACACCGCTGTCATGTGTCACGGTGGTGTGAGCCGAGACCACTAGGTCCACGTCACGTCCCAAGAACAACTCACCTCTCATGTTTAGGTCTATCCACTCTATCCTTCCCCCCCCCCCCCCTATAAAAACTCCTTAAACCATAAAAATCAGCTGTGTGGAAATCTCGCACCCTGACACTTTTCCTTGTGACCACTTTTCCCCCCTTGCTCACGCCTCGTCTGTGTTGCATAACTCCTCGTGTATGTTGCCCAGGGGCTGCCTCCTCTGGGCCAATAGACCTGCTGCAATTTCCTGTGTCCTCATGTTCAAATAAGTTTATTAAGGTAATGAACTACAGAACATCTCAAAAGCATAGAGTATCGTATGGTATTTCAACCCTCGCCTATTTAAGGTCCCTCAAGGGGCTCTCAAATCCATACAGTACCAAAATATTAATCATATTTTACATGTCATATTCCAATAGTAACCACATGGTCTACTGTGGTAACTTAGTGATTATACTGCACCTCTCATTTCTGGTTTTGGTCGACTTAACAATTTGGAGACGGTACAACACGAAGCCATCAGAATGGTCTTGGGCCGTCCAAGAAATGCAATGATCGAGATAATGAGGATGGAATTGAACTTACAGAGTATTGCGGGGATAGAATTTCAGAGATAAATGTAGCTTCGACGATTAGATTAATGAGAGACGAAGGATCTAATGAATTAATCCTCTTACTTCAAAAGGTACAAACTTTAACTGTATTTAACTGTATGGCGTTCTTCATTGTTCCTTTGCATACATGACCGCCGCAGGGTTGCCAGAATGGGCTACAAGTAGCGAATTGGGCTACTTTTGAAAGCCCCGCTCTCCCAAATTTTTAATTTCGCTACTTGCGACTTTTTTGGCTAATTTAAAAGCAAGTTGGGCTAATTTAGGCTATTAATCTTAACCAAACTCAATTATGATTATTTATAATTTTATAATGTGATGTGTACAAATCACAGCCGCGGCCAACAGCCTGATTGACTAGACCACGTACCGCAGGAGGCCTGGTCAGAGACCGGGCCCCCTGGGGACGATCCATGGAAACTTTGAAGGAAATAGTAACCGCAAAACAAGGTAACCCTCCCCAGGGGCCATAGACTTCCCAACCTTGTCATTAATACTTCATCCCAAAAGCTACAGCTGGTTACACAGATCTACATTAAGGAGAAAAAGTTATCTACAAATTTACAGATTGATAAATGATGGGAAAGATCTCTTTCAGTTAATACCTTTGTCAGGAACGTGATGGTTGGCAAGGAGCGGTAGTGTAAAGCGGCTGTTAGATCAATCGGATTCTTTAACAACTCATTACCAATTCGCTTCTTCCTCTTGTGATAAATGTGTTACAAGGTAATTACTTTCAATGTACTCTGATCCCGCCAATAAGCTATATTTCACATTTCTCAAACCAATCCTAAATGATTTTGAAAGCATGGATTTAGTTTATCAAAAAGATGAAGCAGATCAGTGTAGCCTTCTCATTGTCTTAGAAAACTTCACTCTTAGAATCGTGCATCCTCATCATGCAAAGCTTCATGTTAATTTGGACCACAAGATCAAATATCTGCACCAGGAGAAAGTTGACTTTGGTTACGAGTTTTCTACATTTCTGACAGACAAAACAATTTTTATAACCCAGGAAAAGTTTCAAAATATTCAAGAAAGATGCCATAAATTTTTTAGTGAAAGCTGGCAAAGAGCTTCTTTCTCGTATTTTAAGTAATACTGAAATTTTCAAAAAGGTGAAAAATCTGTCACCTAGTACATGCCTCAGCCACACACGGCCACCATTTTCAGAACTTCCATTAGTACTAGTTGACCAATCTAGTACCAGAACTGGTACCAGTACAGTTGACCAATGACCAGTCGTCTTTAACCAAGACAATAACTATCAAGAACACTGCTGGCGTTCCCATGCTGAGTGACCTCGCTGAGTTTGCATTGAAAATACACAGCTTACCAATCAATAATGTCCTGGTTGAACCGGTATTTTCGAGAGTAACATCTGTGAAGACTAAACTGAGAAATCGAATGGGACTTGAACTTTTGACATCAATCTTGAGAATCAAAACATATCTTGAAGAAAACGGAACTTTTTGCTCATCATCTGAACCACTCATGACAATGCTTGAACTAGTGTCTGCAATATACAAGAACGAGGTTGTGGATGCAGACGAAGATCTTCTTGATAATCTTCAACTGTGAAGACGTGGAAGGACTCCACACCCATTATGCTTCATAAAGCAAATATTGGGAGGTTATTCTATTATCATAATTTTTTAAATATATATATATATATATATATATATATATATATATATATATATATATATATATATATGTCGTACCTAATAGCCAGAACGCACTTCTCAGCCTACTATGCAAGGCCCGATTTGCCTAATAAGCCAAGTTTTCATGAATTAATGTGTTTTTGACTACCTAACCTACCTAACCTAACTTTTTCGGCTACCTAACCTAACCTATAAAGATAGGTTAGGTTAGGTTAGGTAGGGTTGGTTAGGTTCGGTCATATATCTACGTTAATTTTAACTCCAATAAAAAAAAATTGACCTCATGCATAATGAAATGGGTAGCTTTATCATTTCATAAGAAAAAAATTAGAAAAAATATATTATTTCAGGAAAACTTGGCTTATTAGGCAAATCGGGCCTCGCATAGTAGGCTGAGAAGTGCGTTCTGGCTACTAGGTACGACATATATATATATATATATATATATATATATATATATATATATATATATATATATATATATATATATATATATATATATATATATATATATGCAGAGATAAATGTTAACAAAACAATTACAATCATGTAGTGTACCTATACATTAAAATATAATACTTTGAAACCAGTATCAGTCACTAAACAAACAATTGGGCTGTTCTTGTTTGTAAATTCGCTACTTTAGACCGTCAGCTCGCTACTTTCAGCAATTTGGATCCGGCAACCCGTAACATGAGCGTCGCAGTCCTCATGGTCTGGTTTACCACAGAGGTTACTTTCTTAGTTACTAATAAAGTTTACCACCAGAGTATTATACACAATCTAATACAGCACCACGCCCTTCTGCGACCTAATGTATCCTCATGTGAAACACATCATGTTGTAGGATGTATACTCATAATGTTAATGTATACTCATACCAAATACATTACACCCACTTCCCCTCCCATCCCACCTGCCATCTATCTCAGTCACCCCAACATCCCTCCCTCCCTCCCTCCCTCCCTTTTCCACCTTATGGGGCCCCGATAAAATAAATATTTCAGCGTTATGACCCAATGAGACGGTCAATAATACTGTACGTATATTGTGTATGTTGTTGAGGGGGTGGAGGGGGAGGGGGGGGAGGGGGAGGGAGAGAGAGAGAGAGAGAGAGAGAGAGAGAGAGAGAGAGAGAGAGAGAGAGAGAGAGAGAGAGAGAGAGAGAGAGAGAGAGAGAGACTAGCAGAACAAGATTACCTTTAAATAATCGTAAAGATATCTCTGAGTAATACGCAAAATATTGTTAGGACACAGGCAACTTTGTTCACCAACTGATACATGCCTCCCTCTCATCTTCCCCTTCCTTCTTCCCTCTCATCTTTCTCCCTCCTTTCCTCTCAATCTGCCTCTCTCTCACACACCTTCCCTCTCTCTCTTTCTCACCCACCTACTCTCCCCTCACTTCTTCCCTCCCTCTCACCCCTCTTTCCTACCTATCCTTCCCTCTTCCCCACACCCTCTCTCACTACCTTCCTCCTCAATCATCCCTCCCTCCCTCCCTCCGTTCCACCTTTCTAAAATCTCCCTGTCTCCCCTCCTCCCACACACCCCCTCCCTCCCTGGCCCAACTGTTGCCAGGGTGACCACAGCCACCACCACACAGCAACTGGCCAACACGCACCACCCAGTGAACTGATTACTGAGCAGACTGATCAGGTGTGTGTGATCAGGTGTGAGTGATCAGGTGTGTGTGATCAGGTGTGTGTGATCAGGTGTGAGTGATCAGGTGTGAGTGATCAGGTGTGAGTGATCAGGTGTGAGTGATCAGGTGTGAGTGATCAGGTGTGTGTGATCAGGTGTGTGTGATCAGGTGTGAGTGATCAGGTGTGAGTGATCAGGTGTGTGTGATCAGGTGTGAGTGATCAGGTGTGAGTGATCAGGTGTGAGTGATCAGGTGTGAGTGATCAGGTGTGAGTGATCAGGTGAATGACAACAAAAACAGAGTAGATGAGAAATGGTAAAAATAGACAGTAGCAGAAAATAAATAGCAGACAAAAGGACACATATGAACGACAGACTTTGAGATGAGAGAATGCTAACCCAAACGGGAGAAATGAGAGAAAGAAGGATAGAATTGAATTACAATCAAGAGAGAGAAACGACAGAAGAGAAAGGAATTTCAGACAACAGTGGGAAAAAACTCGACCCCTCCACACAATCATGACACTCAAGGAATCCACGATTAAAAGTCAATCTCTCTCTCTCTCTCTCTCTCTCTCTCTCTCTCTCTCTCTCTCTCTCTCTCTCTCTAAATTATATTTTATATATAACTGAAAACTCCACACCCCAGAAATGACTCGAACCCATACTGCCAGGAGCACTATGCAACTGGTGTACAGGAGACCTTAACCACTCGACCATCACGACCGTAAAAAGACCTTAACCGCCGAGTGGTTAAGGTCTCCTGTACACCAGTTGCATAGTGCTCCTGGCAGTATGGGTTCGAGTCATTTCTGAGGTGGGGAGTTTTCAGTTGCATACATGCCTGGGGACCATTCAGGCTTGTTTGCATATATATATATATATATATATATATATATATATATATATATATATATATATATATATATATATATATATATATATATATAGTTAAATATGACCGAAAAAGTGAGATTAATAATTCTAACACGAATTTTCTCAATATTTCTTATGGTTCTTTTTACTGTCGATGGTAATTGAAAAATCAATTCTCCAAAATTAATTTTTATTTCTCGTCAGACACGACGCTTGAACGCATTTCGTAATAACTTATTACATTTTCAAAGACTTTAGTTTACACACACAACTGTAACCTGAAAACACTAAACAGAGTCTTACTTATACTAACACTAAACAGAAGAAGATGAAGATTAAGCCACCCAAAATGTGGCACGGGCATGAATAGCCAGTAAGTGGTGGCCCTTTTGAGCCATTACCAGTATCAAGAGCTGATACTGGAGATCTGTGGAGGTGCTGCAGCACCCTGCGTAACGGGAGATGTCTCCAGTCAACACTAAACAGCTTATCCGTGTTACTTATACTCGCATTTGGGTGAGGTGATATGGTGCAACAGTTTTGGATGAGGTGAACAAACTTGTGATAAATACAAGACAGAACACGAAACTATGGATATTAATTAGATAATTGGATATGAGAGCATAAGAATGGAAGTAACTGCAGAGGGCCTATTGGCCCATACTTCCTATTGATGCTTCTATATTGGTTCGGAGTCTTGAAGTGGGTAGATTATAGTTGTTCATTAATTGGCCAATTAATCAATTTAATTGGCCAATTTATGTATTTGTATTTGTCACAAGTTTGTTCACCTCATCCAAAACTGTTGCACCATATCACCTCACCCAAATCCAACCTCACGTCACTGGGAGACTTTAGTTAGGAGGGACATGATCACCACATACAAGATTCTCAGAGGAATTGATAGGGTTGATAAAGTCAGACTTTACCACAAGGGGCATACGCACAAGGGGACACAGGTGGAAATTGAGTACCCAAATGAGCCATAGAGACGTTAGAAAGAATTTTTTCAGTGTCAGAGTAGTAGACAAATGGAATGCATTAGGAAGTGATGTGGTGGAGGCTGACTCCATACACAGCTTCAAGTGAAGATATGATAGAACCCAATAGGCTCAGGAACCAGGCTCAGTTGATTGACGGTTGAGAGGCGAGACCAAAGAGCCAGAGCTCAACCCCCACAAGCACAACTAGGTAAGCTCAACTAGGTAGGTACACACACTGTTGAGAAACTATATGCATTATAAGAGAAAATTTCAATCTTCTTCTCAGTGTATTTTGTCTGTACAAAGTGGGAGGCCAGACGCTTAGGGCTAGCCTCATCCAAATCTGCAAGGGGTGAATGGTCTGGGATACGAAATGGACATAGACTGGTCGATCGCCATGATTCAATAGAGAACAACCGTGCCAGGGTCATATCCTGACCCCAACTGGCACTCCCCGCACGCTACACCTATCAAAATGTAATGAAAACTAAGATTTCCCCCGAAAAATTATTCTTAAAAGAATTATACACCACAATTCACTGATCTCGGGAAAATTAACATATTAACTTATCGTTACTTTGGCCGTAATGGCGTTAAACAGCCGACCTCTCCACAGCTACAAAGGTTTCTTAAGCTACACCACTTTCTCAAAAGAAGTGGATGATATTTTTTTCACATAGCTAAGCTCCTCCCACTGGCAGACCACCTATATGGCAACGGTTGACCATTATGTACTTTTTTAAGAGAGTGAGATAGAGATAAAGGGATATATACAGAGACACATAGTTATAGATATAAACAGAGATAGAGAGAAATAAGAGCTAAAGAGTGGGAATGAGAGATAAAGAGTGGGAAATGAGAAAGAGATGGGAAATGGGGGGGGGGGGGGGAAGAGAAAGTGGGAAGCGGGGGTCTATAAAAGGAGGTAGACAGAAAACGGAAGATAAAGAAAAAAACAGGTGCGCGCGCGCACACACACAGATCGGGGTTGCCTGGGTGGACCCAGGCACTGCCAGGTATCCAAGTATAACTATAAATGGTTATATCTGTCCAAGGTTGGAGATAAGGCACTTGGCGTAAAGTCATACAATTTTTCCTAGTCATTGCTGTTGAGCATGTGCCCAACATGGGTGGATCAAATTTGAAATAAAATAATAGGGGCAACATGATAATATGCTAATGCAACCCAGTGATGAATCTTGCAATATTATATTAAATGGACCTGGAATTATTATTTTTTCTCTCCATATTCTAGAACATTATGCAATGATTTCCATTTTTGTTATAAATTCAATTATACTTTGCCTTTAAGTATCTGAAATGCACAAGTGGTGATGGAGAGATAGCACCCCGGGAGAAGGGAGGTACTCTGGGGTCGGTGCAATGTTGAGGCCCTGATTGCATGGGTCGAGGGGGGGAGGGGGGTTGAGCAATGCTTCCTTCCTACTCCTTCCGACAATCTGTGATTTTAGTTTGTTCAAACTGCAATGTATTATATGTGTTCAAACTGCAATGCATTATATGTGTTCAAACTGCAATGTATTATATGTGTTCAAACTGCAATGTATTATATGTGTTCAAACTGCAATGTATTATATGTGTTCATATATTGCATAGATTCTCTTAGGTGAGAGACAATAAGAGAGATAGGAAGAACAAGAGAGGCCAGAGACAGACAAAACCAGGTACCACAAGGTGCATGGTTTTGGTTGAAGTTTTTTCTTATAGTAATATGCTCCATTATTTACTGATGTCGAGAAAATTAACATGCATTTTCTGCTGCCAATAATTTGTCCATACTTGCATAAAACAGACGATTCTTCCACGGCTTGAGAGGCTTCTCAACCCACGGCTCGTCAACAAAGTATGGGGTAACTATTCTTTTTTTTCACACCACTTCAAGTTCAAGTATGTTTATTGAGACAAGAATGAAATACATCTCAAAGGAATAGAGTAGATTTTAAGCTATTTCTATCCCCCTGATCCCACTAAACTTCTCTCACTGCCGACCACCCACACACTAAATAATTACATATTTTACAAGAGACAGAAACCGAGACAAAGACAGAGATAGGCACACAGTAGGGAATTGGATGGATAGATTGAGATATAGATTAATTTCTCTCTCTAGTCTAACACAGCTAGGCTTAAGCTCTCGTGATTTCATCTTTAACTTAAGTATTAACCACTTATATCGTTATAAACATTGATTCTGATAATTCTAGGGAGAGGGAGGGCCGCCAGCTGCCGCAGCGCCACTAGCGGCCAACTCCCATACTTCCCCTGTAAACAAAGACGGTAATTTGTTGACTTGTCATTATTGTCACGTGTAAATCAATCGCCAAATCGATGTGCTTCTAAAAATTCACCTTTGTGGCGACAGCCGAGGAAATCCGCGAGTGTTGTAATAAATTTTGATAATATTGATTATCATGTTCATGGTCATTCCTTAATCGATGGTAAAATCAGCTTGTCCTCAAAGTTTTGCTCGTCCAAGCTGCGGCCGACCCCAACCCATCTTCAGGCTAAGCTCGTCCAAGCTGCGGCCGACCTCCAAGCTGCGGCCGACCTCCAAGCCACATGTATTTGAACGTACTTTAACGGAAGGCTACATTTTCTTAGATATAAACTTGTGCAAAATTTTAATGGAATTTTGCGTATAGCTATGCTTAGTGTGGGTTAGGTTAGGTGTTTTGATTATGGTGGCAATTATATGTATTTGCAGTACGTGAGTGAAGCATTTACAGAGGTGAGATTCGAACAGAGGTCGTCAGTAAAGCACTTTTCAAGAAGTGTTGAAATTCGAGTGTAAAGTTTTTTTTTTTTTTATAAACAGGGGGTTTGGCGGCTGGATTAACAAACATTGTTGCCATTGTTTTTGAGGACAGACTGCGAAGGGCACAGTTAGGCTATCAAACATGTTCAGAACCCATGTCAGGTGAATGTGTCGGGGGTTGGAAGCCGTTAGCACAGTCAAGCCTGGTTATATAGCAGCCTCGTGTTTGGTGTTAGGAAAAGTTAAGTCTGGCTATAACCTTTTAATTGATAAACGTCTTGCCGTATTTATTTACTCAAGTCTTACATCAGTTCTTACTCCAGTTGAGACTTACATCAGCCTTTGCTTCAGTAAAGACTTCATCTATTCCCAACAATAACAACAGCTGCACCTCATCCTGTACGCGGCTCCCAGCGGCCCACGCCGACATAACCAGCCAATTTCATCAACTCAAACAGTTAACCATGAACTTAACAGTTAACATTAATGACCATATTTCGAGTTCACTATAAGGCCTCACTCCTCAGTTTCAACTCTACACATAGACTCTGTAGAGTTGTAGACTCTGTAGAAAGTAGACTATACTCTGTCACCAGCTGGCTTTAGGATTTAGGCAATCTCTTACGAAACCTCTACATCTCTCCTCAATTACAGCTGCTTTGCTTACATTCAAATGAACGGTTTACACACTTCAACATTTCACAACCCTCAGGTTATTAATGTTATAAACAACCCTCGAGGTGCTTCAGCGCTCACGAACTGTTTAGTAAATGTAAACTCAGCCGCCATGTTTGAGGAGAGATGTACAGGTTTCGTCAGTGGTTGGTGAACCCTGGTCCTTGTTGAGACAAAATGAATTATTCTGGCTTTCAGTCCTCCCTCAGTTCTGGATTATCTGTGCATGAGAGATGGGTTGATGGAACAGGTGGAAGGGGAAAGAGGCTTGGAAGAACTGAGAAATGGAAGAGGAGAGAGGGATGTAGGAAAGAAAAGAGAAGGGGGTGGGAAGGAAGAGAAGAAATGGGAGGGGAGAAACAGCTGAACATAATAAATTTTCCCTACTCTCTTTCCCTCCTTTCCTAACCTTCCCTTCCCCTTTCTCGCCTGTTCAGCCGCCTCCTGCTATTCTCACTTTCTCCCCATTCCCTTCCCTCTTCCCCCATCCCCTCCCCCCCCCCACTCTGCTCCTCGAAAAACTATGAAACTGATCCTACCCTGGCGCGAAATTAATTTCCGTCCAAAATATACATAGTGGGGTTATTTCCCTTGCTCACCCCTCCCTCTCTACTCCACCCCCTTCCCCTCCACCCCACCAACCCCCTAATACCCCCACTCCCTCGTCCTCTACCCCCCTACCCCTCTATATATCAAGCCATCCTTCTGAAATAGTAGTACTTGCAGTGACTATTTGCTGGATAGTACCAACGTGTAGAGATGGACTGGCAGTAGGCTACTTTCTGTACTCTTAATTTGATAGTCTGGAAACAAATTTAGCCAAAACACTAGCCTAAATATTACCAGATCTAGTATAGGACATGTGTATTATATTAGGCCTAAGATACCGTGTATTAGGCCTAAGATACCATGTATTAGGCCTAAGACACTGTGTATTAGGCCTAAGAGACCGTGTATTAGGCCTAACATACCGCGTACTAGGCCTAAGACACCGTGTATTAGGCCTAAGATACCGTATATTAGGCCTAAGATACCGTGTATTAGGCCTAAGATACCGTGTATTAGACCTAAGAAACCGAGTTTTAAGCCTAGGAGAGGTTTAGTTAGGTCTTACATATATGTTGTGGTTAAACAAAAGTCAAGGCATTCAAGACATTGACCTTCAGTGGGTTGCTCAATATCAATATCTCAGAGTGTGGATACATTCTAAAATGACATTCAACAAGCAAATTCAACATCTGAAGGCGAAAGTAAAATCACGACTGAATTTAATGAGAGCAATTAGGGCCCCGTCTAGGAGCGGGACACAAAGTGTTAAGAATGTTTACATACACTCCATTCGTTCCCTAATTGTTTATGCAGCACCTGTCCTACTCACTCACTCTTCTGGTCAGTGGGCAAATGCTGAGGTTATTCAAAATGATGCAATGCGAGTCATAACAGGAGCTCTCAGATGGACTAAAATACTGAACCTAAAACAAGAAACCAAGTTAACGTCGATTGAAATAAGGGTAAAAGGGATTACTGCGTGCATGCTGACCAAGATATTGACTAGACCTGGAATCAGTTCACTTAGATATAATCACTGGAGCACTAACTCGGGACAGAAGTGCCCCCAATAGCAACAGGTGGACCCATTGTGCGATAAACACCATCAATACATTCCATATAACAAACACAATCACTGAGAAGGGTGTCGATGAAATACATGCAGACTTTGTTATGCAAGCCCGATTGGGAATCTCCGCCAGCAGACTTTGAGATTATGGTTCATGAATGAAGAAAGGACCTGACTAATCCTCGTCTGCTACGTAATATTGCACAGATGCATATAGAAGCAAACTTGGCATCTGACACCTTCACATTTTTCTCCTTCCTTCTACCTTTATATCCCCCCCTTCTTGTATCCCCCCCCCCTTCTTGTTCCAACAACCTGCTTTGTTTATCCCCTTCCATTTCCCCCTTTCCGTCTCTATTCTCCTCCACATCCACTCCATAACCTTCCCCTCCCTTGTTTTCCCCTATCTCTAGCCTCCCCTTCGCCCCATGCCTCCCTAACCACCCTTAACAACTTGTTAGATCCGACACAAACGGCAAGACATCATCAAGCCTCCAAACCTAGAATGGAAACATTAACTAAATTACGAATTATTATGTATCGTAATTAATAGGTCATTAATATTTATACAATAATTGGGTTGGATAATAGAATGTTGCTGGTCAACCTTTTGATATCAACTCCTATTTTTCCTCCTGATTAATTAGCTTCAGATAATTCAACTAATTGTTGGATAATTAATGAGATATCTTGTGCCATTACTTTTATAATTCATCTTGAACCATTCACTGCATAGGAATTCCCCCTAAACCAATTACTAGATGATAATTCTATGCCAATAATGTATGATAATTCACCTAAACTAATTACTGGATCATAATTCCTCAACCCATTTTTGGATGATAGTTCTACCCAAAATCAATAATTGGATGATAATTTTACCATAAACCAATTATTGGATAACAATTCCCCCCATAAACTAATTGTGTGATGATAATTCTCCGCATAAACGAATTCTTGAAGGATAATTCTTCCCAAAATCTTCACCCAAAAATGATAATTACCTTGTAGACCAATTCTTGGAAGACAATTCCCCTATAAACCAATTCTTCGATGATAATTCACCCCATAAAATAATTCACGGATAACAATTGCACTTCAACAATTCCTCGGATGATTGTCCGTAAAAAAAAATAACTTTTAGTTCTGTTTAAAATAACTGTTCTCGACGATTCCTTAAAAATCATTCCCTCCAACATAATTCTACAAAGATAATTCCTCATAAGATAATTCTGATCCCCCCGTAATGCCTGAGGCTTTGTGGGGTAACAGCCTAGAAACTAATTCAGTTGGATGGGTAAGGGAAGGAAGAGGAGGGGAGAGTTAGGGATGGGAAAGTAAGAGGGAGTGAGGGAGAGGAGTGAGAAGGGGGGGGGGGGGGTTAAGGGAAGAGTGTCTGGGGAGAGTTGGGAGAGGGAAAATGAGGGGGGGGGAAAGTGAGGGAGAGGGGAAGTGGGTGAGGGAAGAGTTAGGAGCAAATTAGGAGGACAAAGACATCACATTAATGTGGTCTAAGGAGTGTGTTGGGGAGTACCCTGTGTGTAGGTTCGAAGCCTCATCATAGCTCGCACTGATTTTCTCAGAGAAGTGGGAGATGAGAGAGTGAGGGAGGGGCAAGAGAGAGTGAGGGAGAGGAAAAAGGGAAAGGTGAGTGAAGGCAGAGGGGAGAAGAGAGGAGGTTGGTCAGGGAAGAGGGTAGATGGGAGAAGGAAGGAAGGAAGGAAGGAAGGAAGGAGGTAGGGATGATGTAGAATAGACACAGTAAAGACTCGCTCTCAATAGCTGCTCCCAAGACAGCCGTCAAACACTCTAAGAGAGACTAGGTTACCCAAAAATCACTAGAGCACCTCTGGCTCAGGTCTGGTCTGGCGAGGCAATCAACATCACTGCCAGGTCCTGGTGAACTACCTGACCTGCGTCCGGAACTGACACACACACACACACACACACACACACACACACATACACATACACATACACACACACACACACACTACCAGGGGGAGGGGGGGGCTGTTGCTTCGACGAAGTTCACAGTTTTTCCACTTATTCCAGTGCTCAGTGCTTTTTGGCGTGTGTTTTTTGGTATGTCCATTAGTGCTGTAGATATATCTGGCATGGGTGATGCCCAATCAGAGCTCTTGACTCAAGCAGTATGATGATACTTTAAGATACAGTGTAACTTGTTTCAGAACAAAGATGTGATGCATTAATGTGTCCGGGCACAGAGGAAAAGCTTTACCACGCCATCACAAGCTAGGTGTTGAGTGTAGTATAATGCCAGACTATCCCAAGGGATTACGTCAGATCAGGTCAACTGTAGCTGCTGCGAGCAGCCATGATGACGTGGCGACGACGTATCTGTGACGTCACCACGTGGCCTCTAACGACCTATCGGAGACTACAATATGCCCTCGCTGTTGAACGAGCTTTCTGATTGGTGGAAAGCATACACAAAGTTCCCGGATTTTAAGTGGTGTACGTCTCTCTCGGCCAGGACTATCGCAAACATCACACGTGTTGTAATAATTACATGGTAACTGTGTGCAGATATCCGGCCAAATAGTTTTAGTAACATCGTCAAAATCCAAGGCAACAACTAGTTAACTCGAATAGTTATTAAAATAGCGTGTTAAGTTGCCAGGAATCCCGTGGTGTGATTTATTTTAGACAGTCGTATTGAACTGACAAAGAGACAGAAAATCACGACAAGGTACCCAGATGCAAAAGACTGAGTGAAGACCTTCATCACGATTTATCTACGTGATCCTTACAGTAACTGAACAGTTAAGGTAACGAAGTTGCAGTATAGTTTATGCAGTGTTAACGGTATTCACTAAAATTCCTGCTCGCCTCATTCAGCACCTGGAACAGGTGGAGGCTGAGTGCTGATTATTGATAGTGCTATTAGAATGGTATTGTGCATGATATCACGTCGATCATGCGTGAATGTGTATGTTGAAACACATACCACACACGTCAGCTTATGACTGCTGAGTGGACAGCGCTCGGGATTCGTAGTCCTAAGGTTCTGGGTTCGATCCCCGGTTGAGGCGGAAACAAATGGGCAGAGTTTCTTTCACCCTGATGCCTGTTCACCTAGCAGTAAACAGGTACCTAGAAGTCGGACTGCTGCTTCCTGGGGGTGTGAAACAAAAAGGAGGCCTGGTCGAGGACCGGACCGCAGGGACGCTAAGCCCCGAAATCATCTCAAGATAACTTCAGGATTATATGTGCTTGTTATTCTGTTAATAATGTGCATGTCATTAAGTGTTCTCGAGTATCCTAAGGCTCTCTCATCATTTTCCTTGCGACCAACAGTGTTAGGATAAGTCGAGTCCTGAGACCGGTGTTAACAAGTGTTAAGACAGTGATGTCGACGCGTGATTGGTCAGCGAGACGGCACTCTCAAGCTCGTACCACTTTAGTGCCTCTCTGATGCAACATTAACTTTGCATAACACCAGTCAGCATTTAAGCTGTCATCCAGCTTAAATCAAGATTGTCAGGTACGATTATCCCTTTCTAAATCCATGATGCTTTTCATTACAAACTTGGTACTCTCCAGATGCTCCACCATTCATACCCTGATTACTTTCTTTAGCAAATTACATAGGAAAACTTATAAATTACTTTTGTTCTGTAATTTAGTGCCTCTTGTCTGACCCCGTTTTAAAATATTGGGACTTACCCATTTTCCTAAATTCTGGGAGATTTCCTGTCTCAAGTCTTTTATTGAAGATTTCAGTTGCAAATTTCTTCTGCAGCCATGGTAAGATTAAGTCTGGTTGCAATGATTTTGTCTCATCTAGTTACTCCAGTTTGTTTTTTTACTTCTTCTACAGTGACTACAATGTCATCCATTGTTTTTTCCAGCCTTTCATCTCACAACCTTGGTCTTCACATTGATTCTATTGTAAAGACCTGAAATTTTTTGGGAAGTTCTTCACATTTTCTGTGAGAATCCTCCTTGTAAGATTAAGTCTGGTTGCGATGATTTTGTCTCATCTAGTTACTCCAGTTGGTTTTTTTGCTTCTTCTACAGTGACTACAATGTCATCCATTGTTTTTTCCAGCCTTTCATCTCACAACCTTGGTCTTCACATTGATTCTATTGTAAAGACCTGAAATTTTTTGGGAAGTTCCTCACATTTTCTGTGAGAATCCTCCTTGTTTCCTTAACCTGATTACATGGTTTCTCACTGTTTTCTCTCCTTATAGGGGTTATAGAACAACTTTGTTGGTCCTTAGCTTTTGCCATAGTGTAATTTTCAAATTGACTTTCAGCTTGTCTCTGACTCGGATGTATATATTTCTGGTTCTCTTTAGTGCCTCTCTATTGTGCTTAGTTCCTAGTTCTCTGTTCCTAGTCCCTAGGATTTTTGGGTTCTCTCATTAGCTTCCCTGAATTACCTTTTGAATCAAGGGTTTACTTTTCCTCGTCCAACTTGAGTAGTACGACCTTCTCTGTTGTATCTGCGCATTTGTTAGCAAAGAATTCCATCGCCTTATTTGCTGTCTTTCTTCATGCAGAAAGTCCCCTCACCTTACTGTAGTCTTTACGTCAGTAATCTTTCATCTTCCCCAACAAATTTCTTTGTCTAACTCTTTCAGCTCCAGTAAGTACTCGAGCATGATAATGCAGTGGTTGTTAGCTCCTAGTGGCATCTGAGTTTCTCTTTGAAACATTTGCCTCATTTTGGGAAAACACCGGGTCTATTGTTGCTGGTAGGTGCTCTCCTCTTACTCTTGTTGGTTCTGTAATATGCTGCATTAAGAAATGTTTGTCTGCCATGTCTACTAGTTTTGCTCTCCATGTCTCATCACTCCCATCAAGGTCCTTATGTATCCCAATGGTTAAAATCCCCTTAAATACGAATTTTAGCTTTTGCTTTCCTTGCAACTGTGGTTGCTATTTTTATTACTTTTATGCTATTCTCATTGGATTTGTTATGTTTTTTTCTAGACATTTTGTTGTTTGGTGGGGGATTTTAAATCGCCACTACCACTATATTAATGTCTCCCACTGTTGCTATTCCTAGTATGGACTCTTGTTTGTCGGTTTCCTCTGCTAATTTAACGTCTTCAAAACTCCGGTGTAGCTGTAGGAACAGAGCTATGCCACCTCCTCCTCTGTTCGCCCTATCTTTCATTATTACTTGATATCCTCATGAGAAAAATTGCATTTCCTATAACACGTGTCTCTTTCATTTTCGTTGTTATAATGTGTGATAACTTTTCTGCCACTCTTTCCTGTAACTCTATATCCCTTTAATTATAATTCCATTGCATATGTGTACAATAGTTTAATGCTGCTCAAAACAACTGGGCTACTTTAATTTTTCCTCAATGGGTACTTGTGCCTGTTTCCATATTTCCATTTTTAGTTTTGGGAGGGAGGAATGATGGTGTAGTCTTTCCTTTCTACTGTTTTCTATGGGTAAGCTGGCCAGCCCCACTATTTTCTCCCTATAGTATGCTGTTGTCAGGTTTGCTTGTTCTTGCATAATGTTGTGCTGTTTTCTGGCCTCACTTCATTTCTCACTTGCTGTTTTACATGATTTTCTTTTCAGCTTCAGTATTCTAATGTATATTGCATTGTACTTCCCTTAATTCCTCAACTGTCTTTTTCTACCAGTATATATTTACCTAAATTGTTGGTAAAATATAACTTTCACTTGCCAATTTGTTTCATTCTGCAACCTACCTAGCCTACAGTAATGTTCAGTTTCATTGTTGCATCTTTGGTTTGAACTTTGTGTAGAATTTCTGTTAGTTAACTTTGGTCTTTCTCCTCATTTGTCATGTGTTCCCCTCTGACTCGGGCAGTTTGTAGATTACCACAAATATAGCTCTTCCACTCCAACACCTGTTTTGTATATAAGACGACTTAAGGAGTTTTAATTAACACTTTTGACTTAATTATTTTCTTTCCATCTGAACTTCAGCAAAAGTGTTATATGTCTTGCTTCCCATATCTCAGTTACATTCTCTACTTCTTTGACTCTCTCCTCTAATATCCTCTTCACTTTCTTTGTTGCCATAACCTTCCATTTCTACCACTTTTATTCTATTATGTAACCCATTCACATTTACCTCCCTTTTGAGATTTATTTTCTACAGGTCATGGACTTGCTTCAAGGTTGCAATGTGGAGTTAGTCACTCCTTGCAAGTTTTACCTTCAGGTCTTCAATGATCTCTAATGACCTCTCCTATATTTCCTGAAATTGCCTTCCCCAGAGACACTACCTGTTCTTGCAATTTGCTTATCTCTTCTTCCATTTATTTTCTCTCCTTCTTCTTCTTGATAGTAGGTGCAGTTTGCATGAAGGGTTTGTCCTCCCGATGACTGCACCAGTACAGGTGTTGGTAGAGGCGTTTATGTTGAGGATGATAAGAGTTCCAAAAGTGCTTGTTGCGTTGTGTTGTAGACGGAGGAGCGGCGACTACAACAGAGGTGAATGTTAGAGGGAGACTTGCTGCACCGTAGGGCGGTGTGTTGTGTTTATGGCGTCAGCTGATCCATGGTGCTGCGACGAGGCATTTGTTTTCTGTGTTTAGCTGCTGGTGGCGCCAGGTATAAATGTGGCGCGGGTCAGATGTGACCCAATTTGTTGGTCGACTGGAGATCGCCAGTTGTTTGACTATTTGGTATTTTTCCTGAAACGAGTGGTCACCTCCTCCTAATATAAGCTCGATGGTAAAAGGTATTTTAAGTGCGATAAATATTTGTTTGAAATTTACTCTGGCACTATAATGTCGGAGACAGTGAAGGAGATAGTGTTCGATGGTTTCAGGCACCTGACAGTGGATGCAGAGTTCGTTGATGTCTGTTCTGTACTTAGAGCTGTGTGCTGCTAGTTTGGTGTGTCCCAGCCTTAATCTGGCCATCGTTACATCAATTTCTCTGCTTTTATATCTGACATGTTTCCAAGTTTCCCATTTCTTTTTAATGGACTCACAGTACAAAGGTCCTGGCTAGGTAGCCAGGAAGACAGACCAGAATCGGACTTCGTTTGTGCTCGGTGTGGGATGGACTGCCACTCTCGGATTGGCCTCATCAGACACACCAGACACTGCACCAGGATTGACAACTAGGGCGCAACTCCATAGTCTCCCGAGACTGAAGGATGCCTACTACTAGTAGAAAGGTGAGCATAAAGTTTTCTATTTCGTCGCAAAATCTTGGGTGATGGTATTTTTGAAGGCTCCTTTACGTGCAACATGAGAAATTGGATGGTGAGTAATGTGAGGCGTGTTGTGCATCGCTTTGGCTAGTTGATGTACTAGTTCATTACGGAGAATACCACAATGCGCTGGGACCCATTGGATAGAGGTGTCATAACCGTTCAATCGATGTTCATGAAGAAGATGAAGGCATGGGCAAACAAACTTTTTGCATGTTGTTGAAGAGTACTTAATTGCTTGAATCGCATTCTTGGAGTCACTGCAGATTGTTTATATCCCAAATGGTAATGTTGTGATTATTTGGAGTGCTTGATATAAGGCATATAATTCAGCTGTGAAAATAGATAGGTGGTTTGGTAGCCGCTATCTCCGCTTGAGATGGTATTCCGGTTTCCACACAGTGCTAGTGACAGAGGGTACATTGGTCATAATGATGCGAGATCCATCTGTATAAATCACTGTAGTATTTGGGTAGCAATTTTTCATTGTTGAGACAAAGACTGAGGCTATGGCTGAGTTTGGTGCAGACTTTGGAATGTTGTCTTAGAGTTGTATTGATGTATTAGGAGTTGTATAAAGCCAAGGTGGAATAGTGGGAACAGTAAGTTGGGTTTCAGAGTTTTGGAGTAGAGAGAGGTCTATATTGAGGTTACTTGTTGCCCATGTGAGGAAAGGTGGCAAGTGATTGGTTGGGAAGCGGGGGTTATGTGGGTTAACTGTTGGGTTATTTTTTTATCTGTATGGATGTGTCTGGTGAGCAGTGGTACAGAGTGACGGATAGTTGGTACACGTTATGTCTTGTCTGGTGGCTAAGCTTGTGAGGCCCGTTTCCCCGTAAAGTCCGAGGATAGGAGTGGTACGCCACATATAAGTCACTTGGCATTGTTTTGAATGACCTCGAGGCTCTGTAAGTTAGTAGACGCAACCGACGCATATGCTTGGCAACAATAGTCTAGTTGGCTGCGAATGTAGGTTGTATAGAAACTTGGATACACACTTGGACTACTGCGGCTCCTAACATCTTTCATCTTTCACCAAGAGAAAGTTTTCTCTCCACCTCATCTTCATGCATTTCAGCATCGCCTCTTACTACTCCATCCATCACCACCATTTTCAGTTCTTTATGCACCCCATACCCATCCTGAGGGAGTTGGTGGAGAGTGTTACAGAGGCACACAATGGGCTAAGGACACTCACAGTGGTTAAAATCTCTAAGCATTAAAATTTTAGCTTTTGCTTCCCTTGCCACTGTGGCTGGAGTTTCCATTATCTTCTGGCAATTTGTATTTTCATTTGTACTTTGCTAATAGCTTTCCTTTACTCCTCATTCTTGCGATCCTCTAATGACATTAACATTTTCAGTATAGTTTGTCAAATTTCCTTACAACACTATCTGTCCTATGTGGGTATTTCCCTCCCTATTTCAGGCCTCTCCATCCTTCGCTTTTCCACATGTGTCTTTCCCACTTAGCTGTTCCTGTAAACACTAAGAACCGAGCACATACAACTGGTTAAATATGACTTGCGTGGGAAATTTGCACATCAAATATACAAACTCTAATGTAACTGCCATAAGATGTTAATTTGCATAAGTCATAGAAAAGTTACAGAAAACGAGGTTAAGTACTCAAGGTCAGCTATCCAACGTTTTGCCTAATTTAATATAAAACATACCTGTCTTAGGGCTGGTTACACAATAAAATGAATCTACTAAATTAATTATATAGTAATTCATCCACTTTTTGCGAGTGGATTTAGTCGATGTCTATAGTGTGCCGATTATCTCTGGTCACCGAGCGGTGATCAAGTTCAGTTCTTCAGCCATCTTCCGGGATCTTGTCGACCGCTATGATGGGCGTTCCTTCTGGTTACATGGGGGATGTTTGGTCTGTGACCGTAGCGGGTCGTACATGTACGTGGCCTTTCACGGCGTGTCGTTAGAGTTTCCAGAAGGCCTGTTGCGGCGATACTTCTGCTGGTTTGAGTGTGTGTGTGTTGCACGTCTGAATGAACGTCATCTCCTCTGGCAGGTTGTGGGGCGTCCTGACTGGGACACAGACTTTAACCATCATCTTAAGACTCCAATCCTGTCCTCCGTTATGTTCATGGGATTTGACCTCAAACCCAGTCTTCCTCCCGAATCTCAAATATAAACAAATGGTTCTGGAGAGAGGGCAGGAAGGAGGCAGCCATATTGAGTGTGTGGTGAACTTGAGCTCACAAGTGGGCCACCCACAACACAAATTTTCTTCTGCAAGTTCTAGAAAGCAGCGTGACTTACAACAAAGGAAGATTGTCACTATTTGTAGCCACAACTTGCAAGACAAGACGAAAGTGCCACAGTTAGGTTTGTCAATTAGCTCAGATAAATTGGCCAATTATTTCTGTGTCTAGGATTAATCGTTAGGGCGTAGGAAAACAACACCCACCAGGGTAAGTTGTGCACTATTAAACACTCAAAATTTCATGTTTAACACCTATACTTTACATGTTATTGTCAGTTTTTACAATATAACTTGTTGGCAGGTAAATTGTGATGCATGAGACAAGTTGAGCTGTACCACCCAGACACCATTAATACCTGTTCACCAGGAGTACACATGTCCAAGGGTATCTGATGTTGGATGACCAGCCAACACAGCTGAGGCTATTAAATTCTTTAACGTAGTGTAATTTAACACATTAGAAATTATATATATCATTTAATTACTGCAAGAATAAATATGAAACCCCTCAAAATGTGAAGGAAAGTTTATGGGTGACTATAAATTAGGCGAGCTTCAGTCTACACCTGCCCGTGGTTGTGTCAGGTCATTGGTAGTGACTGTTGCGAGGCCTTGCCTCCGTGCCGGCCGGTAGGATGGGGCTCCCCTTGCTTCCTGTTCAGTGTGGTTCGACGATTGGCATGGAGTTTACTGGAAAGGCAAATTACCCGGCGGTGGAGATGGTGTTGGTTAACGTCATGCGAGGGGATGTGGCCGACGTCTGTGGTGTGCAAAATATCTCTGGTCACCAAGCAGTGATCAAGTTCAGTTCTTTGGCAATCTTCCAGGATCTTGTCGACTATGTTGGGTGTTCCTTCCGGTTACCTGGGAATGTTGTGTCCATGACCGTTAGGACAGTAGCAGTTCATCCATATATGTAGCCGTTTGAGTTTCCAGACGACCTGTTGCTGTGACACTTCCGCCAGTTTGGGCGTATGTTGCATGTTCGAATGAGCATCATCTCCTCTGACAGGTTGCAGTACATCCCAAATGGGATCCAGACTTTAACCATGTGCCTTAAGACTCCGATCCTGTCCTCCGTTATGCTCATGGGATTTTACGTCAGGATCTTCTACGCTGGCCAGCTCCATATGTGCTTCCAGTGTGGTTTGTCGGGGCATTTGGCTGCGGGTTGCCGTGCTGGCAGTGTGAGCCATATGAACTTCTTCTGGGAGGAGGATTCCCCCCCCCCCCCTCCCCTCTGGTGGTCTCAGAGGTCTATGCATGTGCTGCCATGGATGGTGTGCCTGCACTTTTGGATGATGTTGTAACACCACTATAAATATAAACTAATAATGTAACACTATTAATCATTTGTAACACCACCATACAGTACCACTAATGGTTATACTGGAACCAAAGGTACCCTTCCAAGGAAATGCTACACATGATTAACTACGCTGCCACCATCTGCCTTGTCCATTAATTAAATCAAGCAACGAGACAAGAAACATTGCTTGACTTGGAGAGACCTCTTTTTTTAACTGTCATTAATTATGGGACAGTTGTTAGCAAACTATATCCAGAGGCTAAGAGGATCCAACAATTGACACAGACAGAAAATTTAACATGAGTTTATTGAGAACAAATTATGCTATTCACCACTATAAATCCTATTCTAACACTGGCCAATAGTTAAGAAATTTAGACATGGAATAAAACCTCAGAGATCACACACATTGCCTTAAGACCTCTGTCTCTCCATCTGGTGGATTGTCTCTGTCTCTCCCTGGCTGTGTTTGATGTTTCTCACAGACCCACTCTGGACCCTGATGTCCGGCATTCTTTCTCTCCTATCATACAGGGGTATATATACACATACAAAAGGGGGTGGGGGAGATTTGCTGTTGCTACCTACTCTGAAGTTGCAAGAGGTCAGGCCACATGTGCACAAACACCCAAGAATTTTTCCATTAATCTTGTTTGACATTCACCATATACTCTTCAAGAGAGGAATTATTATGTGTGTGACAGACCTCTGAGCTGGCTAAAAGGGTGAGATCCATGGATGTTCATGCTTTGCAGCCTGTGGTTGTGTGTGTGGCCCGACACCTCCGGTGGTCAAAACGGCTGTGGTGGTGCATGCCCGTGAGAAGCCTTCCCATGGTTCTGCTGGGGCCCCTGTGGGGAAGGTCGATAGTTCCAATGACTTGCATCCAGTTCCAAAGCGTTGAGGCATATATACTCAGTGGTGTTGCCTGGGTGGACTTGGAAGGCTTCGAGGATTTGTCTTCCGCCGAGAACGATGGTGGTGGTGTGCCTGGGGCTCCTGCAGAGCCTGCTAGTGGTAAGGCCATCTAAGTGGCAGGTGCCCCTGTCGCGGGAGGGGAGGCTGGTGTGGAGACCTCTGTCTCTACTCCAGTGTCTACCACCGTGTTCCTGTGTCCACGTTCCCCAGCATCAGGGGGTTGTTGCCCCTGCTGTTAGTGATGGTTTAAGCCTTGATTTGTTCCTGGTGCTGACAAAGGACGGTGTCCGGGCGCTATCCGGTCCCCATCCAGCCGACGCCCATGGTGGAGGGCCCTGTGCAGGCTATTTCGGAGTTTCTGCGCCCCCCCCCCCCATCGCATGAGTACTAATACTCATGCTGCGGCAGATTGGGGGTATGTGGAATGAGTATTGTGGAACTAACCTCAGCATGTGAATCCAGATAAGTAGGTGGTTTTCGTGGGCTTGGTCCCCGTGTTTTGATGGTTATGTTTCTGTTCTGCTCTGTTTATTTGTGGGGTTTTATGTTTGTATTTATGTGGGTCCTGTGTTCTTACTGTTCCGTTTGTTGGGTGATTATTTTTGTTATGGTGCTCCGGTGCCTTTTCTTTTATGCTCCTGTTTATGTGATTTGTTTATACCAAAAAAGAAGCAAAAAAAATTATAAAATACAGTCTGCTTAGAGTAAATACAATCACTTGAATTAATAACCAAATCAATCACCAGTAGATTTCACCACAGCTTGCATTAAATTCACATAATGACTCAACCCTTCCAGTACAGAGCACTGATGGACACTGGTGGGGAGCTTCACACTGGCGGCAGCTGCTGTTGGACTCGAAAGGTAGTAGTAAATAATAGAAAGATAGTAGCTATCTACTATCTACAGAACGCGGCCGCTTGAAGATATGCTGGTGGGTCTAGCATATGAGTACTGGACTTGTGAGTCACCCATCAACACACACACCTTGACAATACCTCATTTTTTCCCCCAGCCAATTATCACACATTTCAATAACCATTTCAACAAGCCACTGGTGATATACACTATGGGCTCACCATAGCCCGTTCTACTTGCAACTTTCGTTCAGAGTTGCTGAATTTCAACAACAAACAACGATAATGTTCTTCTTTTGCGAACGAGATCTAGTTT
>NC_091150.1:27954075-27976844 GCF_040958095.1 Procambarus clarkii | reverse complement strand
ACACACACACACACACACACCCACACACACCACACACACCACACACACCACACACACACACACACACACACACACACACACACACACACACACACCACACACACACACACACACACACACACACATACACACCACACCACACCACACACACACACACACACACAGACACACACACACACACACACACACACACACACACACACACACACACACACACACACCACACCACACCACACACACACACACACACACACACACACAGACACACACACACACACACACACACACACACACACACACACACACACACACACACACACACCAGCTGCGTACCACCACTCATCTTCCCATGCGGATTCCATGTCATAAAAACGCCCGCGCAAACGACTCCCAAACCCGTTTCTGCATAAATTCTCCAGCAATTTTTTTTTTAGAAATTCCCAAGAATTATATGAAGGGAAAACTTGGATATTTTTAGTTAATTTTTTAAAGAACGAAATAAAATGAAAAACATTTATTATTACATTCTCTTCCCCTTTCAGAGCAGGTTAATAAAGGTCAGTAAAGATCTACAAGTCACGCATATAAGTAAAGCAAAAGCAATAGATAAAAAACACCGTAAGAAAAGCATCTGAAACAGGAGAGAATAAAACAGAAAATAAAACACAGTACTGGGGTTTTAAGCCTTACAAATAAACGCCACATTTTCCCCCCCCTATTGGGCGAGGATCGACCAATCAAACACCGCTGACTCAATACGCACCCTGTGATTGGTCAATAACACACAGAGTTACTCGGAGATCAACCGATAAGAGGAAGCGTTTTGGTGGATATAAGATCTCTTACTTTTTCCTATAAATGCTTCCTCTATTTCCCATTTCTGAGGCTATTGGGTGGCCTAGGCCTCATAACTGACTTCTTAGGTCACACCAGAGACGCCTTACATCACTGTGATGTCACTAATACGTCATAGCTACGTCACCTGGTCACAGAGCCCAACAGCTGCCGTCAGCGTGTGCTGGTAAGCATCCCTCCTCCTCCTTACCTGAAAGGTAGATTTAAGAAAGGTAGAATTAAGACAAAAATATTCTTATGTTAATTAATAATAATACAATCATTTCACATCACTTGTGGGACGTCACTATCCCTGACGTCACTATCCCTGACGTCACTACCCCTGACGTCACTATCCCTGACGTCACTACCCCTGACGTCACTACCCCTGACGTCACTATCCCTGACGTCACTATCCCTGACGTCACTACCCCTGACGTCACTACCCCTGACGTCACTACCCCTGACGTCACTACCCCTGACGTCACTACCCCTGACGTCACTAACCTGACGTCACTACCCCTGACGTCACTACCCCTGACGTCACTACCCCTGACGTCACTACCCCTGACGTCACTACCCCTGACGTCACTACCCCTGACGTCACTACCCCTGACGTCACTACCCCTGACGTCACTACCCCTGACGTCACTACCCCTGACGTCACTACCCCTGACGTCACTATCCCTGACGTCACTACCCCTGACGTCAAACACAGCAGAGAGTAAATAAACAAACCTTCACTCCTCAAACATTTTCTTGCGTTTGGCCATGAATTTCTTATCGTGTGAAAAGCCACACACTAACCGCAACGCTTTCAGACCATCGGAATCAGGTGAGATGCCACTTAGACTGACACACACACACACACACACACACACACACACACACACACACACACACACACACACACACACACACACACACACCTGTGTTATAACATGGAACACCTGTGTTAATAAGGAGCATATATAAGTCGGCTCCGGCGGTCTTGGTCTCAGGTGTTAGGTCAAGAACAGGTGTTTTCTGGTGAAGGGGGCAGCAGTAGCAGGTGTTGAGGTGGTGGTGCTCCTCTTCCAACACTGACATCAGTGATATCTTGGAGGCCCAGCCAGGCAGGTGTTGACACATGTGTCTCAACACTTGGAAAGGGTGTGTCTCAACATGGTGGTGGAAAGGGTGGATAAAGTACCAAGAAAAGGGGAAGAAATTAGAAAGGGAGGAGAACGTAGAAAGGATGGATAAAAAAGCATGGAGAAAGAGAAAAAAGTGGAGAGAGTAAAAAGGGTGAAGCAAGTAGAGAGAACGCTTTTATTAAATCGAGGAATTGGGGAAAAAGTAGAGAAAGATTGAAGAAATAAGAAAAGAAAATATAGATCAGTACTGAAGGGTGGAGAAAATAGAAAGGGTGGAGAAAGTAGAAAAAGGGAGAAGTACAGAAAGGGAGAAGAAAGTAAAGATAAAGAGTGGATAAAATAGAGAGAAAGGGTGGATAGAGAGAAAGGGTGGATAAAGTAAAGGGTGGAGAAAGTGAGGAGAAAGGGTAGAGAAAGAGAGAAAGTAGAGAGAAAGAGTGGAGAAAGTAAAGAGAAAGGGTGGAGAAAGTAGAGGTAGGGTGAATAATGTGAGAGGGGTCCCTTTAACCTATCAATACCTACCACCATCACAACCTCTCTTCCTGTCTCCTCACGCACTCACAATCACCTTTTACACTCGCTTCTTTCACTCATGCATACTCATCTCTCTCACATATTGACTCACAAATGTATACTCATCTCTTTCACACACACATACTTATCACACACACATGTATATACACCTCTTTCACATATTCACTCACAAATATACTCACCCCTCGCACGCACTCACACTTCAACTCGCCTCACACACACTCGCATAAAAATGTGAGATAAATATATGTAGAAAATAGAGAAAATTAGAAAAAAAATACAAAATAAATGAGTTAATACATTAGACAACCAAGGGTCAGAAAGGCGGGGTCCAAGAGCACGACCCTACATATACAAAAAGGTGACCACCTTCCCTCCCAAGGCCCGGCCTCTCCCCCCAGTAAAAATATGAACCCCCCATTTAGTGAGAGTATTTACTGACCCATGTAGCCGCCCCACCTAGTCACCCACAGTTTACCTCCCCCCAATACCAACAATCAATTCACTTTCTGCTGTGATGGTGAGGGGGAGGAGGAGGAAGTAGAGAGTAGGGGACCCTGGCTAAGGGGAAAGAGGAGGGGGAAATGCGTAGACTGGGAAGGGGAAAGGGGAGGATGGTGAGTCCTGCATAAGAGGGGATGGGGTGTGGATATGGAGAGAGAGGGACAGGTGAACCATATCTGTAATGGTAGGATGCAGGAGTGGAAGGGGAACACATACAGAGGGTGGGAAGGATAGAGAAACCTTGCCTCTGGGGATAGGAAGATAGGGATGGAGATAGAGATAGAGGGGGGTAGTAGAGAAGAGGGGGAAGGGGTGACTGTGTGTGTGGTAGGGGTGGTTGGAAGCAGGATAATCTCACAAAAGCTTCTTAGGTAATTGGAGATCGATAGTTCTACAAGACGGGGGAGGAGAGCCCAGGCTCCTGTGACCAGCCAGGAAGAGGCAGTATAGGCACGAGACACTACACGGATACGAGCAGAACAGGTCGGACACGTAGGAGGGATGACCCAACCTCTTCCAGCTTCACGAGAACCGCTTGTGGAAGCATGAGAGGGAGATGGAAGGAGTTAGGAGATGGCAGATGAAAATTGGAAGAAATGACAGACACAAGAAAGACATAGCAAAGAAACCTAGGAAGAAATGGTAGAAGAACCAAGAAAAAAAATGTTAGAAGCTAGGAAGAAATGATTGCAGAGAGAGAAGGAAATAGGAGAAGTCAGCAGACAGTAGAAGAAAGGCAGCCTCAACACTGGAGCTGGTGGCTGCCTGGGCCACATGTAACAAGGCCTTCCAGCAGACCAACTCTGCCTCACACACCTGCCCCACATGTGCAGCTGAACTAACACAAAAGTTAAACTGACTATCCAAATAACAAAGATGGAGTAGTGAACAGGATTAACAGAACTGGACTGCAAATTGTCAGATTTTGTAGACTGAAACGGATTGAAAAGTTGATATACCAGCTTGTGAGTGGATAGATTATCATTAGAAGTAATGTGAGTGAATGTGATTGGTTATAATCCCCAGGCCTAATCAAGTGAGTATAACCACATGTTTGGTGAGGAAACCAAGGAATAGTGCTGGCTTGTTCGTGTGCTCCAAGTTATGATTTAGTTTCCGTTCGTTGGCCTGCCAGGTGGCACTCACTGGCCTGCCAGGTGGCACTCACAGGCCTGCCAGGTGGCACTCACTGGCCTGCCAGGTGGCACTCACAGGCCTGCCAGGTGGCACTCACTGGCCTGCCAGGTGGCACTCACTGGCCTGCCAGGTGGCACTCACCGGCCTGCCAGGTGGCACTCACCGGCCTGCCAGGTGGCACTCACTGGCCTGCCAGGTGGCACTCACAGGCCTGCCAGGTGGCACTCACTGGCCTGCCAGGTGGCACTCACTGGCCTGCCAGGTGGCACTCACCGGCCTGCCAGGTGGCACTCACCGGCCTGCCAGGTGGCACTCACCGGCCTGCCAGGTGGCACTCACTGGCCTGCCAGGTGACACTCACTGGCCTGCCAGGTGGCACTTGCTGGCCTGCCAGGTGGCACTCACCGGCCTGCCAGGTGGCACTTGCTGGCCTGCCAGGTGGCACTCACCGGCCTGCCAGGTGGCACTCACTGGCCTGCCAGGTAGCACTCACTGGCCTGCCAGGTGCCACTTGCTGGCCTGCCAGGTGGCACTCACCGGCCTGCCAGGTGACACTTGCTGGCCTGCCAGGTGGCACTCACTGGCCTGCCAGGTGGCACTTGCTGGCCTGCCAGGTGGCACTCACTGGCCTGCCAGGTGGCACTTGCTGGCCTGCCAGGTGGCACTCACCGGCCTGCCAGGTGGCACTTGCTGGCCTGCCAGGTGGCACTCACTGGCCTGCCAGGTGGCACTTGCTGGCCTGCCAGGTAACACTCACCGGCCTGCCAGGTGGCACTCACTGGCCTACCAGGTGGCACTCACCGGCCTGCCAGGTGGCACTTACCGGCCTGCCAGGTGGCACTCACTGGCCTGCCAGGTGGCCCTCACTGGCGTGCCAGGTGGCACTCGCTGGCGTGCCAGTTGGCCCTCACTGGCGTGCCAGGTGGCACTCGCTGGCGTGCCAGGTGGCCCTCACTGGCGTGCCAGGTGGCCCTCACTGGCGTGCCTGGTGGCCCTCACTGGCGTGCCAGGTGGCCCCTCACTGACCTGCCAGGTGGCACTCACTGGCCTGCCAGGTGGCCACTCACTGGCGTACCAGGTGGCCCCTCACCGGCCTGCCAGGTGGTACTCACTGGCCTGCCAGGTGGCCCTCGCTGGCGTGCTAGGTGGCCCTCACTGGCGTGCCAGGTGGCCCTCACTGGCGTGCCAGGTGGCACTCGCTGGCGTGCCAGGTGGCCCTCACTGGCGTGCCAGGTGGCCCTCACTGGCGTGCCTGGTGGCCCTCACTGGCGTGCCAGGTGGCCCCTCACTGACCTGCCAGGTGGCACTCACTGGCCTGCCAGGTGGCCACTCACTGGCGTACCAGGTGGCCCCTCACCGGCCTGCCAGGTGGTACTCACTGGCCTGCCAGGTGGCCCTCACTGGCCTGCCAGGTGGCCCTCACTGGCGTACCAGGTGGCCCCTCACCGGCCTGCCAGGTGGCACTCACTAGCCTGCCAGGTGGCACTCACTGGCCTACCAGGTGGCACTCACCGGTGGGTGGGCATTAGTCTGCACAAACTCACAATACGCACAGATGCATTTATTTGGGTACACAACAAATAAACTCCGAGCCTCCATGATGTGTTTGTCCGGACGTACTCGCGACACACACACACACACTCGCCCACACACTCGCCCACACAAAGCTTGACAAACACACTCAGCCAGCAGTGCCATGAATATCTGAGCCGTCAACGCACTTCCTGAATATATTTCCCTGTCAAAACACCAATCATGGTAACAAACTAATTTTATTAAAGACACACACACACTCTCTCTCTCTCTCACACACAGGGACCAAAGAGCCAGAGCTCAACCCCCGCAAACACAACTAGGTGAGTACACTCACACTCTCACACACACACACACACACACTCACACACACACACTCTCTCACACACAAAGAAAAATCACATTAAAATGTAAATCATACAAAAAACATAAGTATATTGAAACATTTATAAAATACACAACACTAAAGTTCTACAAAATAAAATAATAAAGTTATGTAAAAAAAATATAACACCGAGGATAGAGCCAATTTATTATTCTGTGACAAAGATAAAAATAGGTCGACGAAATACGGGAAAAATTATTAAAAAAAAATGGAAGGTTGTTGATATTAAAAACTAACGATATACCAGCCAGTGAGAGAAGCCGCAGGTGCAATAAAAGGCTTTTTTTTAGGTCATTGAAAGAAGCCGCAGGTGCATTAAAAGGCCTTTTTTTAAGGTCATTGAAAGAAGCCGCAGGTGCAATAAAAGGCCTTTTTTTAAGGTCATTGAAAGAAGTCGCTGCTGCAATAAAAGGCCTTTTTTTAAGGTCATTGAAAGAAGTCGCAGGTGCAATAAAAGCCTTTTTTTCGGTCATTGAAAGAAGCCGCAGGTACATTAAAAGCCTTTTTTATGTCATTGAAAGAAGCCGCAGGTGCAATAAAAGGCTTTTTTAGGTCATTGAAAAAAGTCGCAGGTGCAATAGAAGGCTTTTTTAGGTCATTGAAAAAAGTCGCAGGTGCAATAAAAGCCTTTTTTTAGGTCATTGAAAGAAGCCGCAGGTGCAATAAAAGCCTTTTTTTAGGTCATTGAAAGAAGCCGCAGGTACATTAAAAGCCTTTTTTATGTCATTGAAAGAAGCCGCAGGTGCAATAAAAGGCTTTTTTAGGTCATTGAAAAAAGTCGCAGGTGCAATAAAAGCCTTTTTTTAGGTTATTGAAAGAAGCCGCAGGTGCAATAAAAGCCTTTTTTTAGGTCATTGAAAGAAGCCGCAGGTACATTAAAAGCCTTTTTTATGTCATTGAAAGAAGCCGCAGGTGCAATAAAAGCCTTTTTTTAGGTCATTGAAAGAAGCCGCAGGTGCAATAAAAGCCTTTTTTTAGGTCATTGAAAGAAGCCGCAGGTGCAATAAAAGGCTTTTTTTAGGTCATTGAAAGAAGCCGCAGGTGCATTAAAAGCCCTTTTTAGGTAATTGAAAGAAGCCGCAGGTGCAATAAAAGCCTTTTTTTAGGTCATTGAAAGAAGCCGCAGGTGCAATAAAAGCCTTTTTTAGGTCATTGAAAGAAGCCGCAGGTGAAATAAAAGCCTTTTTTTAGTTCATTGAAAGAAGCCGCAGGTGAAATAAAAGCCCTTTTTTTTAGAACCAGTGAAGATACACCCGCCACCATCATACAAGCCCAGAAAGGTATACAACTACTTAGTGTATACTAAATGTATACTTAGTGTATAGTGTAGATCACCTTAGTGTACATCACCACTGTGAGTATGTACCACAAACTGTCATTCAGGCACAGCCAAAATTATTACCGGTATTAATTACATAATATAAAAGATAAAAATATATAAATTCGAGCCAAAAAAAAAAAATATATATATATATAAGGCGCTAAATCAGCATGGTGCAACGCGAACATAAAAGTCGTGGAAAAATGGGATTAGTTTGACCATAAAAACACGACGCTAAAATATTTACGCGGGAAAATAAACATATAACATTAATTATCTCAGTCGAAAAAGGAATGTTGATATATACGCCGTGTTGCGTGTAAAACATTATATACTTGAATGTTAACATACGAGAAAATACACACGCAACGCTATACATCATACAGAAACAACGCTAACATATTACCCTACGAAAAAAAAAACACTTAATAAAAAGCATTCACATTCAATGCGAACATATTAAGCCGCGAAAAAAAGGGGATGACATTAATTGCACACTGCACCATCAAAACACAACGCTAACGTATTAACTCGCAAAAAAATTATTTATGGCAGTAATTGCGCCGTCAAAACACATCGCGAAAATATTGCATCGTAAAAGAAGTAGTCGGAAGAATTGGGGCCATTACAATTGTACAGTTAAATATATCTGCGTCTCAGCAGGACAAACACGGCGGGAAGCCAACGTATAATTGCCATAAATCGACCTTAATTCACGGGTGTAGACCTTTAATATGCAACACAATAATAATAATAATAATATACTTGCATTAGCAACTTCTCAATAGTGTTGCCAGTCACAGATCCCTCTATAAGTTTGTACAGTTATGCAGTACTTTTTTTTTTTCTTTTACCATTCTACTTCCTTTATTTCATATTATCTATATAAATATAAATGTTTGTTTGTTCAAAGTCGCTAATCTCCGAAAGTTCTTCATCGATTGCTTTTGACATTTTGACACAACGCTCCATTCGCATACGGGCGGGTTTTTATATACCTACTATGTAGATGCCTCATCTGTGACAGATAAAAACATGTTTTTTTTTGTAAACAGCGCCATCTGTTGAACGTAAAAGCAACATACGCTATACTAAAAAACGATTCCATTTCAATGTTTCCGATTGCATTGATAAATTGAATTTTCATAGATTTCGATTCATTTTCATTTTGATTTAATTATTTTGTGTGACATTGCGTTGGAATTGAGCTGTGTTGTTTACCATACCGTTCATTTTGTGAGTATAGTTCATTTTTATTGTTTTTCATTTCGTTTTCTTAAATGTTCCCATTTTTGTGATGGGAACATCAAATTATTTGGGAACACATCGGACGAGGGAGGGGGGGGGATGGTGGGGAGGACGGGGGAGGGGGGAATGGAGGGGGGAGGGCAGGGGAGGGTTGCTGTGGCTCAGCAACGCGCATGCGTGTTTTTTTTTTTGGGGGGGGGGTGCAGTAAGGAGGATGGAGAGGCATATTTGAAGGGAAGTATAGAAGTGAGAAATACAGTGAGAGGTATGAAAGCAGGCGGCGGGCTGTCCGCCTTGCTGACACCATGTGTGGGTGTTGGCAGCTAAGCTAAGCTGGCTCCCTCTTGTCAGGGAGCTGTGAGTGTGTGAGAGGTTCTTCACATGTGTTTCACCACATATGGATGTCCATAGATGAATACTGTGTAGCATTCATATATACACACTCCGATGCTTCCACACATGTTGTTCTGTTTAAAGCTATTTTTATTATTATTATTATTTATTGATTTATTTATACATACACATTGTCTGTATTCCCAGTATTTCATCTGGGGATTATATACTGTGGGGCGGGGTTTTCATCCAGAGAATCGAGGCTCTTGGGCCACCAGCTGTGGGAGCGGGGCGTCTCATCTTGGAGCAATCTTTCTAACATTGGGTCCTCTAACATTTGGATGGTGTTCCACACCCTGATGGCTTGGTGCTGCAGTCTGATGTTTAGTGGCTGTATGTTCAGGAGTTCATGGAGCTCCTGGGTTGTCTGATCATATGGTGGACGGTGTTTTGCTGCTCTCCTTAGCGCCTTATTTTGTACTGCTTGCACTTTCTGCATGTTAGTTTTCTTTATGGTGTGTAGTGGTACTGGGGGATACTCTAGGTGCGGTCGAACTAGAGCCTTATATAGGTGGATCTGAATGTTCGTACTGAGGCTTCGGAATCTCCTCAGTTTTCCTAAGGCTCCTTTGGCTTTGTTTAGTCGGTCCCTTACGTGGATTTGTATCCCTGTTCTATTTATCATGAGTCCCAGTATTCTGCCTACCTCCGCATATTGGATCGAGCGGTTGTCAAGGATAATAGGGTCTGGCTTTCTTTTTGCAATGTGCATTATCGGCTATATAATGTGAATCGGCTAGTAGCGGCTTTGATGGATCCCGTTGTCATATTATTTGGGTGACATCGTCAGCGTATGTGATGTATTTTCCATGTTGGGGTAGGTCAGCTGTATATATGTTGAACAGAGTGAGGGAGAGGCACCTTCCTTGTGGTACTCCACTTTTCAGTTCTATTACGTCACCCAAGTAGCTGCCGATATTAAGCCTAGCAGTTCTGTTGTCTATTAAGCTGCAGAGAGTAGCAGTAAATCTCTCAGAAAGTCCTAGTTCAGATATTATATTTTAGGCCTGTGTGCCACACTTTGTCGAAGGCTTTCGAAACATCTCTAAGCACTATATTACACTGATCTTTTTTCGACACTGCGTTGGCTATATGCTGGTAGATCAGGGCTATAGCTGTATGGGCCCTTCTGTGGTGTCTAAACCCATGCTGCCTGGTGTTATACTTCCCTTCCTCTTCCATGTACTTCACAAGTCTCTGACTATACCTTAAGTCCTCATGTCCCAGCTGGTATCCTGTTCACATAACCCTTCCAAGAACCACAGTCATACTGAGACAAGGGGGCGGACGCCATCCTGGGTCCCTTGACCCTCTCCAGCCCCCACCAGGACTCGAACCCAGATCGGCATATTTGATAGTTCGTAGACAATGATGTGAACTCACCCGACACTGCACTACCTACTGAACAACGATGAGCTCATTGGGGTTCCGGTTGGTACTACATGTACCTGGGGAGTCCAAGTACATGAGTTCGATCCTCTTGCATGGTCTTATATATTTTCAGAGATATTTAGATATCATGGGCGAGCCCATCCTCACTCCAAATCCACTACCATGAGACCCCCCCCCCCTTTAAACCGCCTGGATATCAATCTAGATACTTGTGATGGTCGGAAAGTATATTACGGTTACAGTACTAGTCTTCATGTAAACTGGCAAATGAACCTTTGTTCTTAACCAACCCATCCTCCGAATTGACAGTACGTTTTAATACTAAGTGTAATAAGTACATTTCCTTACTGTCATATATAGTACATAATTGCACTTATGGGGCTGTAACATTTATCTCCCCATTTCTTCTAGTTTTCTGTTAAGACACTCAGAATTTTAGGATGAAGTTTTAAAGTTCAGTTTGCTATACACAAGTTTTAAATATCAGGAATTTCTTTTTCAGTTTTATTAAGCAATAGAGATTTTATAAAAAGAAATTGAAGATATCCTAAGTTACCTTACAATTTATTGAAATATTTTAGTTTTGTTTTATTAGTTTTATAAAACTGTAATATCAATACAGCTATAAGTTAAGTAGTAATTGTAATTAAGAAGCAATAAAATACTTATCTTCAAAAAGACGGTTAGGTTAGGTCGTGGTTTTCTATTCAGGTTTTCAGGTAAATTCAAATATTCACAATATATTTGACAATACAGTTTAATACTAAGTGAAAATAAGTTCAATTCCTGACTGGCATACATAGTACATAATTGCACTTATGTACTGTTACATTTACCTCCCCATTTTTGGAGGATGGGCTGCCTAAACATATATTATTCTAAAGTTATAACGTGATTTTTTATTTTAAATCAAAGATTTTGAATACAATATGTATGCCAAAAACGTTTTTTTTTGAAGAACTTCTTATTCTATAAACGTAATTCTCGGGTACATTGAAATAGTTTTGAATTCCATATTTCACATCATCAATAATACACCATATTAACGTAACCAAACATAACGAACACAAACCAAGGCCCTTTACCTAAAGTTTTCTTAACCTAACCATAGACAGCGAGTAGATAATAGCACTATGTAGTCGTTTCGAATCCATTGTCTTGAGGGGAGACCTTCCCTGAGGACAGGTTGTGGGATCACTGTAAACACTCTCAAGGAGGCTTAGTCATGCCAGACCTGAGAAGGTTTTTCACATCGCTTCAAATTATTTTAAAAGCAATCGATCGCCAAGTTCAACTTTCAGTACGGGGGAAGTGACAGCATGTGGGGCCTAAGAAGCCATTTATTAATGATAGAATATTAGTGACAGTGGATTGACAGTAAGTGGCAGTGGATTGGCACTTGAGTGCCAGCTAGGCCGAATATATTCAAATCATTCAGGAACCCTACACCCCCCACCCTTCCCCTCTTTCTGGGCATGAATGTAACATTAATACGTATGAATGTATGTATGTATGTATGTATGTATGTATGTATGTATGTATGTATGTATGTATGTATGAACACATGTGTGCACATGACTGAATATGCTTTTAACCAAAGTCAGTATTACAAGCCATAATTCTAAGAAAACAGTATTTTTCTACATTTTTAAGTCACGTATTGACAAATGCATTAAATTCAATATACAGGATATACAAACTTTAATACTTTAACAAAAAAGTAACTTGGTAACTTAACCGAAGCAAAATAACATTTACAAATTATAAATTGTATCCACTGTAAACGAAGTAAAAGTTAAACTAGATTACAAGGCATTATGGTAACTCAAATATTTGTACTAGACAATATTATACATAAAAAAATGTATGTTCATTTCGTTCTGTGCAAACCGAATTTGTCAAAGATATAACAATATATAAATTCAGGTTCTGGCAATTTGGCAAACGGGCCTTGCCAATTAGACCTAGTTGTGTAATTCTGACTGAAAAGCATGACATTTTAGATTTTTTGTCGTTTATTTTCGTGAATATATATATATATATATATATATATATATATATATATATATATACATATGTATATATATATATGATATATATATATATATGATATATATATATATATATATATATATATATATATATATATATATATATATATATATATCATATATATATATATATCATATATATATATATATCATATATATATACATATGTATATATATATATATATATATATATATATATATATATATATATATATATATATATATATATATATATATATATATATATATATATATACATATATTCAACAACATATGTTTGCAAGAAAGACTGCTACTAAAATATACTAATATATGTGTGTATATATATATATATATATATATATATATATATATATATATATATATATATATATATATATATTATGTATATATATATATATATATATATGTCGTACCTAATAGCCAGAACGCACTTCTCAGCCTACTATGCAAGGCCCGATTTGCCTAATAAGCCAAGTTTTCATGAATTAATGGTTTTTCGACTACCTAACCTACCTAACCTAACCTAACTTTTTCGGCTACCTAACCTAACCTAACCTATAAAGATAGGTTAGGTTAGGTAGGGTTGGTTTGGTTCGGTCATATATCTACGTTAACTTTAACTCCAATAAAAAAAAATTGACCTCATACGTAATGAAATGGGTAGCTTTATCATTTCATAAGAAAAAAATTAAAGAAAATATATTTAGGAAAACTTGGCTTATTAGGCAAATCGGGCCTTGCATAGTAGGCTGAGAAGTACGTTCTGGCTACTAGGTACGACATATATATATATATATATATATATATATATATATATATATATATATATATATATATATAATATTATATATATATATATATATATATATATATATATATATATATAATATTATATATATATATATATATATATATAATATTATATATATATATATATATATATATATATATATATATATATATATATATATATATATATATATATAACTGAAAACTCACACCCCAGAAGTGACTCGAACCCATACTCCCAGGAGCAACGCAACTGGTATGTACAAGACGCCTTAATCCACTTGACCATCACGACCGGACAAAATGAGGTGATAGCCGAGGCTATTTGAACCACCCCACCGCCGGCACTCGGATAGTAATCTTGGGCATAGCATTTTACCAAATCACCTCATTCTTTGGGGCACACGTGAGGAACACAAATGTGAACAAGCCTGAATGGTCCCCAGGACAATATGCAACTGAAAACTCACACCCCAGAAGTGACTCGAACCCATACTCCCAGGAGCAACGCAACTGGTATGTACAAGACGCCTTAATCCACTTGACCATCACGACCGGACAAAATGAGGTGATAGCCGAGGCTATTTGAACCACCCCACCGCCGGCACTCGGATAGTAATCTTGGGCATAGCATTTTACCAAATCACCTCATTCTTTGGGGCACACGTGAGGAACACAAATGCGAACAAGCCTGAATGGTCCCCAGGACAATATGCAACTGAAAACTCACACCCCAGAAGTGACTCGAACCCATACTCCCAGGAGCAACGCAACTGGTATGTACAAGACGCCTTAATCCACTTGACCATCACGACCGGACAAAATGAGGTGATAGCCGAGGCTATTTGAACCACCCCACCGCCGGCACTCGGATAGTAATCTTGGGCATAGCATTTTTGCTCCTGGGAGTATGGGTTCGAGTCACTTCTGGGGTGTGAGTTTTCAGTTGCATATTGTCCTGGGGACCATTCAGGCTTGTTCGCATTTGTGTTCCTCACGTGTGCCCCAAAGAATGAGGTGATTTGGTAAAATGCTATGCCCAAGATTACTATCCGAGTGCCGGCGGTGGGGTGGTTCTAATAGCCTCGGCTATCACCTCATTTTGTCCGGTCGTGATGGTCAAGTGGATTAAGGCGTCTTGTACATACCAGTTGCGTTGCTCCTGGGAGTATGGGTTCGAGTCACTTCTGGGGTGTGAGTTTTCAGTTGCATATTGTCCTGGGGACCATTCAGGCTTGTTCGCATTTGTGTTCCTCACGTGTGCCCCAAAGAATGAGGTGATTTGGTAAAATGCTATGCCCAAGATTACTATCCGAGTGCCGGCGGTGGGGTGGTTCAAATAGCCTCGGCTATCACCTCATTTTGTCCGGTCGTGATGGTCAAGTGGATTAAGGCGTCTTGTACATACCAGTTGCGTTGCTCCTGGGAGTATGGGTTCGAGTCACTTCTGGGATGTGAGATTTCAGTTGCATATTGTCCTGGGGACCATTCAGGCTTGTTCGCATATATATATATATATATATATATATATATATATATATATATATATATATATATATATATATATATATATATATATATATATACACACACATATATTAGTATATTTTAGTAGCAGTCTTTCTTGCAAACATATGTTGTTGAATATAACCGAAAGGGTAAGATTAATGATTCTAACACGAATCTTCTCAATATTTCTTACGTTTTTCTTCACTGTCGAGAGAAGTTGAAAAATTAATTCTCTAAAGTTTATTTTTACACGTTATTATAGTGTGGCGCATAAGGATGCGTTTCGCAAGGTACACCTTACACTTTCAAAGACAATTTTACCGTGTTAAACTTCGGATTATATACTCTTTGGGTGAGGTGGTGAATGAATGCCATGCGAAGAGGGTATTAAATATATCAATTAATAAATGGATCAGGGTATATTAGTAGGGTCATTGGATGCTGTGTCTGCATTGGCTCTGGGTCTTGAAGTGGGTAGAATGTAATTATGTGTTAGCTGGTTGATGATTGCTGGTCTGGACTTCTTAATATGTAGTGCCTCGCTGAGGTCCAGTCTCCTGCTGTCGTTATACCTGTCCATTATTTCAGTGTTGCTTGTCAAGGTGTCTCTGGTGATGGTCTGGTTGTGTGAGGAGATTATATACTCCTTGATGGAGCTCTGTTGTTTGTGCATTGTTAATCGCCTAGAAAGAGACGTTGTTGTCTTGCCTATATATATCCCTAAGCGTCAGACTATAATAAAATGTAAAAATGAGCTTGAGAGTTAATTTTTCAACTTCCCTCGACAGTGAAGAAAAACGTAAGAAATATTGAGAAGATTCGTGTTAGAATCATTAATCTTACCCTTTCGGTTATATTCAACATTATATATACACACAGGAATCACAATAGCGTGATGCATCAAATGAACAAATCCACAAGGGCCGTTACGAGGATTCGAACCGACGTCCAAGAGCATCCCAGACGTTGCCTTAATTGACTGAGATACGACATGGTAAAAAGAGTTGCAACCAGAAATTCTACTGAATTTATTTGGATCTTGCAGCCTCTCCGAGACACAAACCAGGATTTTACACAATTCCCCCATACACTCGAGCTATGTCAATAGGCCGTTCTACCTCTTCGCCCTTACTTCATTACACACAGAAATCACAATAGCGTGATGCATCAAATGAACAAATCCATAAGGGCCGTGACGTTTCAGTAGAATTTCTGGTTGTAATTCTAATACATGCTCAGTCGATTAAGGCAGCGTCTGGGATGCTCTTGGGACGCAAGTTCGAATCCTCGTTACGGCCCTCGTGGATTTGTAACATATTATATATATATATATATTATATATATATATATATATATATATATATATATATATATATATATATATATATATATATATATATATATATATATATAAGTGTATTTTGGTAGCAGTCTTTCTTGTAAACATATGTTGTTGAATATGACCGAAAATGTAAGATTAATAATTCCAGCACGAATTTATGTTATTTATGTTCTGACGCCTGAACGCGTTTCGTAATGGCTTATTACATTTTCAAAGACTTAATTTACACACAAATTCATTGTACTTATACTCGTTTTTGGTGAGGTGATACGGTACAAAAGTTTTGGGTGACGTGAACAAACTTGTGACAAACACAAGACAGAACACAAAACAATGGGTATAAGTTGGGTATGAGAACATAAGAATGAAAGTAACTGCAGAGGGCCTATTAGCCCATACTTCCTCTTACTGCTTCTATGTTGGTTCGGGGTCTTGAAGTGGGTAGAATATAGTTATGCATTAATTGGTTGTTGATTGCTGGTGTTGACTTTTTGATGTGTAGTGCCTCGCTGATGTCGAGTCTCCTGCTATCGCTATACCTATAGATGATTTCTGTGTTTTTGTTAAGATTTCTCTGGTGATGGTCTGATTGTGAGAAGAGATTATATGTTCCTTGATGGAGCCCTGTTGTTTATGCATCGCTAATCGCCTGGAAAGAGACGTTGTTGTCTTGCCTATATACTGAGTTGTTTGGGGCTTACAGTCCCCAAGTGGGCATTTAAGAGCATAGACGACGTTGGTTTCCTTCAAGGCGTTCCGCTTGGTGTCTGAGAAGTTTCTCATGAGTAGGTTGGCCGTTTTTTTGGTTTTATAGTTAATTGTCAATTGTATTTTCTGATTTTTGACTGTAGGGATAACGTTCCTATCAACAATATCTTTCAGGACCCTTTCCTCCGTTTTATAAGCCGTCGAAAAGAAGTTCCTGTTAAATAGTCTAATTGGAGGTACAAGTGTTGTGTTGTTTCTTTTTATGATGTCTTCAACAAAACCGTTAGAGAAGCTGCTGTTGACTAGGACCTGCTTTACCCTACAGAGTTCTTCATCGACTTCCTTCCATCCTGAGCTGTGGCTGAGTGCCCGGTCGACATAAGCGTTGACAACACTCCTCCTGTACCTGTCTGGGCAGTCACTGTTGGCATTGAGGCACATTCCTATATGATTGTTTCCTTAGTGCAGACTGCAGTGTGGATGCCTCCGCTTCTTTCTGTGACTGTTACATCTAGAAAAGGCAGCGTCTTATCATTCTCCATCTTGTACGTGAAACTTAACACAGAATTCTGCTCAAATGGCTCCTTAACCTCCTGCAGACGTCTGACATCAGGTACCTGCATACAAATGTCAACATACCTGCAGTATATGGCGGGTTTCAGTAATAAATCAGGAGTCAGACCAGGAATAAAATGAATTAATTTTGCAGAGTTACTTTATCAATTATCCTCGACGTTGAAGAAGAACGTAAGAAATATTGAGAAGATTCGTGTTAGAATTATTAATCTTACCCTTTCGGTCATATTCAACAATATATATATGCAGAAAAATCATATGTGAAAAATAGAGAATGCTAAACGCGTTTTCGGCTTAAATCGCCTTCATCAGAGCAAAGTAGAATGAAGTGTTTTAGAACAAAGTAGAAAGTAGAATATTCATTCTTCTTTGCACTGATGGAGACGATTTAAGCCGAAAACGCGTTTAGCATACTTTATTTTGCACCTGTGGTTTTTCCGCATACTTGGATCAGAGTTTTTGTGATCATTGTTGCATATATGCAGATATATAAATATATATATGTCGTACATAGTAGCCAGAATGCACTTCTCGGCATACTATGCAAGGCCTAATTTGCCTAATAGGCCGAGTAATTTTCTTTATTTTCAATAAATTGTTTCTAATTAGTGTATTTGAATCATTAATATTATATTATAATAAGAACATAAATTACTGACTTAGTTATGTTAGTTTAAGTTAGGTAAAGATAGGTTCCACGTTAGGTAGGGTAGGGGAGGTTGGGTCATATACCTACGTTAGTTAGTTAGTTTTAAAGTTTTAAACAAAATTACATTTTCTATATATATATATATATATATATATATATATATATATATATATATATATATATATATATATATATATATATATATATATATATATATGTCGTACCTAGTAGCCAGAACGCACTTCTCAGCCTACTATGCAAGGCCCGATTTGCCTAATAAGCCAAGTTTTCATGAATTAATATATTTTCTCTAATTATTTTCTTATGAAATGATAAAGCTACCCATTTCATTATGTATGAGGTCATTTTTTTTATTTGAGTTAAAATTAACGTAGATATATGACCGAACCTAACCAACCCTACCTAACCTAACCTAACCTATCTTTATAGGTTAGGTAGCCGAAAAAGGTAGGTTAGGTTAGGTAGGTTAGGTAGTCGAAAAACAATTCATGAAAACTTGGCTTATTAGGCAAATTGGGCCTTGCATAGTAGGCTGAAAAGTGAGTTCTGGCTACTAGGTACGACATTATATATATATATATATATATATATATATATATATATATATATATATATATATATATATATATTATATATATATATATATATTATATATATATATATATATTATATATATATATATATATTATATATATATATATATTATATATATATATATATATATATATATTATATATATATATATATATTATATATATATATATATATATATATATATATATTATATATATATATATATATTATATATATATATATATATATATATATATATATATATATATATATATATATATATATATATATATATATATATATATATATATATATATATGTCGTACCTAATAGCCAGAACGCACTTCTCAGCCTACTATTCAAGGCCCGATTTGCCTAATAAGCCAAGTTTTCATGAATTAATGTTTTTTCGTCTACCTAACCTACCTAACCTAACCTAACCTAGCTTTTTTTGGCTACCTAACCTAACCTTACCTATAAATATAGGTTAGGTTAGGTTAGGTAGGGTTGGTTAGGTTCGGTCATATATCTACGTTAATTTTAACTCCAATAAAAAAAAATTGACCTCATACATAGAGAAAAGGGTTGCTTTATCATTTTATAAGAAAAAAATTATAGTAAATATATTAATTCAGGAAAACTTGGCTTATTAGGCAAATCGGGCCTTGAATAGTAGGCTGAGAAGTGAGTTCTGGCTATTAGGTACGACATATATATATATATATAATGTACTAACTTGCTTTCAAACCGGAAGTTTGATGTATAGAGCTTTAGACACCCACCAGGGGACTTGAACCCTGGCCATCAGGATGGCAGGTACGCGCTTGTATCCACTACAACATACTCAGACCATGCAAGTGCGTACCTGCCATCCTGATGGCCAGGGGCTCAAGTCCCCTGGTGAGTGTGTCTAAAGTTCTATACTTCAAACTTGCGGTTTAAAAGCAAGTTAGTGCATTAAAGCATGAGCACCGTGTTCTCCCATATAACAGGTCTTGATGGAAAACGTCAATGATCCCTCACTGTCTCATTGCCTGGAGAGGATGGGATATCTGGGAAGTTAAATACCCCGGAATTCCCACCTCTTTTAAGGGCTCTGAGTATGGTGTAGTGGATACAAGTGTGTACCTGCCATCCTGATGGCTAGGGTTCAAGTCCTCTGGTGGGTGTGTGTCTAAAGTTCTATACGTCAAACTTCCGGTTTAAAAGCAAGTTAGTGCATATTATATATATATAATGAGTGTGTGATGGAGCTGTCGTAGGGGCCATTGCAATATTCTTATGGACTTAACTCCTCCTTACAGTAAAAAGTCTAATACACTGTTCAAACCTCGCCAGGTGAATATAATTACCGTTTTCTTATACTAACTCACATTCAATAACCATTGAATGTATGCACAGTACATTCAATGCACAGTGTTCTCAATACACACTGTACACCCTGCTCGACCCTACACTGTACACCCTGCTCGACCCTACACTGTACACCCTGCTCGACCCTACACTGTACACCCTGCTCGACCCTACACTGTACACCCTGCTCGACCCTACACTGTACACCCTGCTCACCGTACACTGTACACCCTGCTCGACCCTACACTGTACACCCTGCTCGACCCTACACTGTACACCCTGCTCACCGTACACTGTACACCCTGCTCGACCCTACACTGTACACCCTGCTCGACCCTACACTGTACACCCTGCTCGACCCTACACTGTACACCCTGCTCCACCGTACACTGTACACCCTGCTCGACCCTACACTGTACACCCTGCTCACCGTACACTGTACACCCTGCTCCACCGTACACTGTACACCCTGCTCGACCCTACACTGTACACCCTGCTCACCGTACACTGTACACCCTGCTCACCCGTACACTGTACACCCTGCTCCACCGTACACTGTACACCCTGCTCCACCGTACACTGTACACCCTGCTCCACCGTACACTGTACACCCTGCTCACCGTACACTGTACACCCTGCTCACCCGTACACAGTACACCCTGCTCGACCCTACACTGTACACCCTGCTCCACCGTACACTGTACACCCTGCTCCACCGTACACTGTACACCCTGCTCACCCGTACACAGTACACCCTGCTCGACCGTACACTGTACACCCTGCTCCACCGTACACTGTACACCCTGCTCCACCGTACACTGTACACCCTGCTCGACCCTACACTGTACACCCTGTTCCACCGTACACTGTACACCCTGCTCACCGTACACTGTACACCCTGCTCACCGTACACTGTACACCCTGCTCGACCCTACACTGTACACCCTGTTCCACCGTACACTGTACACCCTGCTCACCGTACACTGTACACCCTGCTCACCGTATACTGTACACCCTGCTCCACCGTACACTGTACACCCTGCTCCACCGTACACTGTACACCCTGCTCCACCGTACACTGTACACCCTGCTCACCCGTACACAGTACACCCTGCTCGACCGTACACTGTACACCCTGCTCACCGTACACTGTACACCCTGCTCACCGTACACTGTACACCCTGCTCACCGTACACTGTACACCCTGCTCACCGTACACTGTACACCCTGCTCACCGTACACTGTACACCCTGCTCACCGTACACTGTACACCCTGCTCACCGTACACTGTACACCCTGCTCACCGTACACTGTACACCCTGCTCACCGTACACTGTACACCCTGCTCACCGTATACTGTACACCCTGTTCCACCGTACACTGTACACCCTGCTCGACCCTACACTGTACACCCTGCTCCACCGTACACTGTACACCCTGCTCACCCGTACACAGTACACCCTGCTCGACCCTACACTGTACACCCTGCTCACCCGTACACTGTACACCCTTCTCCACCGTACACTGTACACCCTGCTCACCGTACACTGTACACCCTGCTCACTGTACCAATGGCCGTTGGTGACACCCGGGGTGTGTTGCAGTGTATCTCGAATTTATGAGTGTGCATTGATTATTCATTTGCATATTGCAGAGCATTGTGCATTGTGCTATCTGCAGCACCTCCGTAGTCCCCTCCCCCCCCCCCCTCGTGCTACAGTTATTCACTAGCCGAGTGACCGAGTGGGTGATAATGATCCTATCTCACCCGCTTGATTAAACTTATTCATCCATTCATCTCCCCTTTTGTTGCCTGAATAAGTATATTCGTGAATAATGTTAGAGTTAGGGGCCTTAGCTGCCGTCATTCACTCGAGCTGCGTCTCTGGTCTGTTGGTCGAGGTCTGGGGAAGACTATTCTGCACGCACGCACGCATGCACGCACGCATGCACGCACGCACGCACGCACGCACGCACACACGCGCGCGCGCGCACACACACACACACACACACACACACACACACACACACACACACACACACACACACACACACACACACACACACACACACACACACGTCATAATAACGTGGGGTGAAGATTTTGACACCAATAGACGTTTCGGTCCATTCTGGAGGTGATGAGGGCTCCAGGACGGACCGAAACGTCGTCGCTTCCCTTTCACTCCGTGTGTGTGTGGGGGGGGGGGGGGGGAGGGAGCTTGCTTGTGGGGGGGAGGAGGGGGCTTCGCTTGCTGTGGGAGCTGGTGTTAGGGTCACACACAACTATTCCCCCCCAACATGACACGTACGAACTTAATAGTAGCCCACATAACCTGTCAAGGCCGGTGAAGGCTAACCGTCACGGTGTTTGAATTTTCAAAATACGTTGCAGTTTTAACGGATTGGCAGATTCAGTAAAAAAACAAAAAAAAAAAAAATACAACGTTTTGCGTGGGATAACTAATGTATTTTTAAGAGCCTTGAGCTCATGGCTTTAGGTCAGCAAATACCCATTTTGGCTGTTGTACGTGGGAGGAACAGCTGGTAACCGCGCCTCCCCCTGCTTGTATGCATTCCCCCATACACCTCGGCCATTTATCTACAGTAAATAATACATGAGAATATACTCACTGACACCATGTATGAACTACGTACTAAAAAAAGGGGGCTAAGATACGCCATAAACTATACACGCGTATAGTGGATTTATCATACAATGTACACTATTCAGTCATCATACACAACACAATAAACACGGGAACAGAGTATTCATCA
>NC_091150.1:27934075-27951575 GCF_040958095.1 Procambarus clarkii | reverse complement strand
ACCCCTCTGTTGCCCTCACTCTCACCCCTCTGTTGCCCTCACTCTCACCCCTCTGTTGCCCTCACTCTCACCCCTCTGTTGCCCTCACTCTCACCCCTCTGTTGCCCTCACTCTCACCCCTCTGTTGCCCTCACTCTCACCCCTCTGTTGCCCTCACTCTCACCCCTCTGTTGCCCTCACTCTCACCCCTCTGTTGCCCTCACTCTCACCCCTCTGTTGCCCTCACTCTCACCCCTCTGTTGCCCTCACTCTCACCCCTCTGTTGCCCTCACTCTCACCCCTCTGTTGCCCTCACTCTCACCCCTCTGTTGCCCTCACTCTCACCCCTCTGTTGCCCTCACTCTCACCCCTCTGTTGCCCTCACTCTCACCCCTCTGTTGCCCTCACTCTCACCCCTCTGTTGCCCTCACTCTCACCCCTCTGTTGCCCTCACTCTCACCCCTCTGTTGCCCTCACTCTCACCCCTCTGTTGCCCTCACTCTCACCCCGCTGCTGCCCTCACTCTCACCCCGCTGCTGCTCTCACTCTCACCCCTCTGCTGCCCTCACTCTCACCCCTCTGCTGCCCTCACTCTCACCGCTCTGTTGCCCTCACTCTCACCCCCTCTGCTGCCCCCACTCCTCTGCTGCCCTCACTCTCACCCCCATTAGTGAACCGGTCCATTAATGTACCGTTATATTACCATCACTGTACCGCCTATCACTGTACCCCCATCACTGTACCGCCCATCACAGTACCCCCATCACTGTGCCCACATCACTGTGCCCCCATCACTGTACCCCCATCACTGTACCCCCATCACTGTGCCCCATCACTGTGCCACCATCACTGTGCCCCATCACTGTGCCCCCATCACTGTGCCCCCATCACTGTGCCCCCATCACTGTGCCCCCATCACTGTACCCCCATCACTGTACCCCCATCACTGTGCCCCATCACTGTGCCCCTATCACTATGCCCCCATCACTGTACCCCCCATCACTGTACCCCCCATCACTGAACCCCCCATCACTGTACCCCCATCACTGTACCGCCCATCACTGTACCCCTATCACTGTACCCCCCATCACTGTACCGCCCATCACTGTACCCCCATCACTGTACCGCCCATCACTGTACCCTTATCACTGTACCCCCATCACTGTACCGCCTCATCACTGTACCGCCTCATCACTGTACCGCCTCCTCACTGTACCGCCTCATCACTGTACCGCCCAATCACTGTACCGCCCAATCACTGTACCCCCATCACTGTACTCCCATCACTGTGCCCCCATCACTGTGCTCCATCACTGTGCCCCCATCACTGTACCCCCATCACTGTGCTCCCATCACTGTACTCCCATCACTGTACCCCCATCACTGTGCCCCTATCACTGTACTCCCATCACTGTACCCCCATCACTGTGCCCCATCACTGTACCCCCATCACTGTGCCCCCATCACTGTACCCCCATCACTGTGCCCCATCACTGTGCCACCATCACTGTTCCTCCATCACTGTACTCCCATCACTGTACCCCCATCACTGTGCCCCATCACTGTACCCCCATCACTGTGCCCCCATCACAGTACTCCCATCACTGTACCCCCATCACTGTGCCCCCATCACTGTACCCCCATCACTGTGCCCTCATCACTGTGCCCCCATCACTGTGCCCCCATCACTGTGCCCCATCACTGTACCCCCATCACTGTACCCCCATCACTGTACCCCCATCACTGTACCCCCATCACTGTGCCCCCATCACTGTGCCCCCATCACTGTGCCCCCATCACTGTGCCCCCATCACTGTGCCCCCATCACTGTACCCCCATCACTGTACCCCCATCACTGTACCCCCATCACTGTACCCCCATCACTGTGCCCCCATCACTGTACCCCCATCACTGTACCCCCATCACTGTGCCCCCATCACTGTACCCCCATCACTGTGCCCCCCATCACTGTGCCCCCATCACTGTGCCCCCATCACTGTGCCCCCATCACTGTACTCCCATCACTGTGCCCCCCATCACTGTGCCCCCATCACTGTACCACCATCACTGTGCCCCCATCACTGTGCCCCCATCACTGTGCCCCTATCACTGTACTCCCATCACTGTGCCCCCATCACTGTGCCCCCATCACTGTACCCCCATCACTGTGCCCCCATCACTGTGCCCCCATCACTGTACCGCCCATCACTGTGCCCCCATCACTGTACTCCCATCACTGTACCCCCATCACTATGCCCCCATCACTGTGCCCCCATCACTGTGCCCCCATCACTGTACCGCCCATCACTGTGCCCCCATCACTGTACTCCTATCACTGTACCCCCATCACTGTACTCCCATCACTGTGCCCCCATCACTGTGCCCCCATCACTGTGCCCCCATCACTGTACCCCTCATCACTGTACCCCCCATCACTGTGCCCCCATCACTGTGCCCCATCACTGTACCCCCATCACTGTACCCCTATCACTGTACTCCCATCACTGTGCCCCCATCACTGTGCCCCCATCACTGTACCCCCATCACTGTACCCCCATCACTGTACCCCCATCACTGTGCCCCATCACTGTGCCCCCCATCACTGTACCCCCCATCACTGTACCCCCATCACTGTACCCCATCACTGTACCGCCCGTCACTGTACCCCTATCACTGTACCCCCCATCACTGTACCGCCCATCACTGTACCCCTATCACTGTACGCCCATCTCTGTACCACCCCATCACTGTACCGCCTCATCACTGTACCCCCCATCACTGTACCCCCATCACTGTACTCCCATCATTGTACCGCCCCATCACTGTATCCCCATCACTGTACCCCCATCACTGTACCGCCCCATCACTGTACCCCCATCACTGTACCCCCATCACTGTACCACCCCATCTCTGTACCGCCCCATCACTGTACCGCCCCATCACTGTACCCCCATCACTGTACCGCCCATCACTGTACCACCCATCACTGCACGGTCCTATCATTGTACCCCCCATCACTGTACCCCCATCACTGTACCGCCCCCATTACTGTACCGCCCATTACTGTGCCCCCCATCACTGTACCGCCCATCACTGTACCGGCCTATCACTGTACCGCCCCATCTCAGTACCCCCCCATCACTGTACCCCGCATCACTGTACCCCCCATCACTGTACCCCCATCACTGTACCGCCCATCACTGTACCGCCCATTACTGTACCCCAATCACTGTACCCCCCATCACTGTAAGACCCCATCACTGTACCACCCATCACTGTACCACTCATCACTGTACCCCATCACTGTACCCCATCACTGTACCGCCCCATCACTGTACCCCCCATCACTGTATCGCCCCATCACTGTACCCCCCATCACTGTACGACCCCATCACTGTACCACCCATCACTGTACCACTCATCACTGTACCCCATCACAGTATCTCCCATCACTGTACCGCCCATCACTGTACCCCCATCACTGTATCGCCCCATCACTGTACCGCCCATCACTGTACCGCCCCATCACTGTACTGCCTATCACTGTACCCCATCACTGTACCGCCCATCACTGTACCCCCCATCACTGTACCGCCCATCACTGTACCGCCCATCACTGTACCCCCCATCACTGTACCGCCCATTACTGTACCCCCATCACTGTACCGCCCATTACTGTACCCCCCGTCACTGTACCGCCCATCACTGTACCTCCCATCACTGTACCGCCCATCACTGTACCCCCCATCACTGTACCGCCCATCACAGTTCCCCCCATCACTGTACCGCCCATCACTGTACCCCCATCACTGTACCGCCCCATCACTGTATCCCCCATCACTGTACCCCATCACTGTACCCCCCATCACTGTTCAGCCCATCACTGTACAGCCCATCACTGTACCCCATCACTGTACCCCATCACTGTACCGCCCCATCACTGTATCCCCCATCACTGTACCGCCCATCACTGTACCCCCATCACTGTACCTCCCCATCACTGTATCCCCCATCACTGTACCGCCCATCACTGTACCCCCCATCACTGTACCGCCCATCACTGTACCCCCCATCACTGTACCGCCCATCACTGTACCCCCCATCACTGTACCCCCCATCACTGTACCGCCCATCACTGTACCGCCCATCACTGTACCCCCTATCACTGTATCCCCCATCACTGTACCGCCCCATCACTGTACCGCCCATCACTGTACCCCATCACTGTACCGCCCATCACTGTACCCCCATCACTGTACCCCCCATCACTGTACCGCCCATCACTGTACCCCCCATCACTGTACCGCCCATCACTGTACCCCCATCACTGTACCACCCATCACTGTACCACTCATCACTGTACCCCATCACTGTATCTCCCATCACTGTACCGCCCATCACTGTACCCCCATCACTGTATCGCCCCATCACTGTACCCCCATCACTGTACCCCCCATCAATGTACCGCCCATCACTGTACCCCCATCACTGTATCGCCCCATCACTGTATCGCCCCATCACTGTACCGCCCATCACTGTACCCCCCCATCACTGTACCGCCCCATCACTGTACCGCCCATCACTGTACCGCCCATCACTGTACCCCCATCACTGTACCCCCCATCACTGTACCGCCCATCACTGTATCCCCCATCACTGTACCGCCCCATCACTGTACCGCCCCATCACTGTACCGCCCCATCACTGTACCGCCCCATCACTGTACCGCCCCATCACTGTACCGCCCCATCACTGTACCGCCCCATCACTGTACCGCCCCATCACTGTACCGCCCCATCACTGTACCGCCCCATCACTGTACCGCCCCATCACTGTACCGTTCTCCTCGTGTGTGTGGCGACTCTTGACTTAATGGACTGTATAAGGTGTGTTTGTGATAGCTTATGGGTTTGGGGGGGAGGGAGGGAGGGAGAGAGAGAGAGAGAGAGAGAGAGAGAGAGAGAGAGAGAGAGACAGAGAGAGAGAGACAGAGAGAGAGAGACAGAGAGAGAGAGACAGAGAGAGAGAGACAGAGAGAGAGAGACAGAGAGAGAGAGACAGAGAGAGAGAGACAGAGAGAGAGAGACAGAGACAGAGAGAGAGAGAGAGAGAGAGAGAGAGAGAGAGAGAGAGACAGAGACAGAGACAGAGACAGACAGACAGACAGACAGACAGACAGACAGACAGACAGACAGACAGACAGACAGACAGACAGACAGACAGAGAGAGAGAGAGAGAGAGAGAGGGAGAGAGTTGCAAGTTAACCCAAATTCTTAGCAATATGGCAAATGTTTTCAAAGACACCAATAAGAGGTGAACGTCCAGCCTGGCTGGGAGTCTATGGCATGGAACTGGCCTGACTCTGGTCGTTAACTACCCAGTCTAACAGCCAATTAAGGTCCTCGAGTGGTTGCCTTGTTACTCCGGCTTTCAACGAGGGGACGAGGAAAGGGCAAGTAAACGGAAATTGAAAGGGAAACTAAGAGGGGAGACAAAGAAACCAGGATGGGAGAGAGGTAGAGAGAGGAAGAATGAACAGGAAGAGGAAGGAGAACGAATAGAAGGAAGAGGAAGGAGAGAAGTAAAAGTGGAAAGGAAGAAGGGCAACGGAATGAGGGAAGAAGGGAGGACTAGGAAGAAGAGGGAAGACTATAAGAATATGGAACATGGAAGGAGGAGGAGGAGAAGGAAGTAGCAGGGACGAAGAGAACTGGTGTGAAGGGCCTGAACAACATCAACATAACAAGACTAACTACCAAGTAATACTATACAAGAGGGCGCTAACCAACGACCAATAACGACCCAAATTACCACCAGTTGCAATAAACAAACCTTCACAGATATTACCTACTAACACCACAGGTATTGTTGGGTGGCATTACGGCGCCTCCACCTGATATTACCCGTCACTTACCACACAAAACACCACCATATAATTTGGAAAAATATTTGACCATTATATACCAATCGGTCCTATTAATAGCACACAGCATTTTGACGTATATAATGTTCAAAGAAGTGCATTTTTTGCACTTTGTGAAAGAGAAAACATGCACTCTCTTGAACATTGTATTGTAGAATGTCCCATATTGACTGACTTTCGCCCTCCTGATCTGAGGTATGCTGAACTGTGTAATTACTATATGAGTACTGGAACACTTGATGATATATTGGACTTGTTCCCTACATTACCCATGTAATGTATCAATTATACAATGTATGTATTTGATGTATCTATATAACCTGAGCTTGTAAAAGCACCTTCATTACCTTCAGTGGTTAAGTGCTTAATAAAACGTTAGTTTCTATACCACCTATCTTAACCTGTCAAAATAGACGAGACAAATATATTATTTTTATAATATAATATAATATATATATATATATATATATATATATATATATATATATATATATATATATATATATATATATATATATAAATATATATATATATGTCGTACCTAATAGCCAGAACGCACTTCTCAGCCTACTATTCAAGGCCCGATTTGCCTAATAAGCCAAGTTTTCATGAATTAATGTTTTTTCGTCTACCTAACCTACCTAACCTAACCTAACCTAGCTTTTTTTGGCTACCTAACCTAACCTTACCTATAAATATAGGTTAGGTTAGGTTAGGTAGGGTTGGTTAGGTTCGTTCATATATCTACGTTAATTTTAACTCCAATAAAAAAAAATTGACCTCATACATAGAGAAAAGGGTTGCTTTATCATTTCATAAGAAAAAAATTATAGTAAATATATTAATTCAGGAAAACTTGGCTTATTAGGCAAATCGGGCCTTGAATAGTAGGCTGAGAAGTGAGTTCTGGCTACTAGGTACGACATATATATATATATATATATATATATATATATATATATATATATATATATATATATATATATATATAAATATATATATAAATATATATATAAATATATATATAAATATATATATATATATATATATATATAAATATATATATAAATATATATATAAATATATATATAAATATATATATAAATATATATATAAATATATATATAAATATATATATAAATATATATATAAATATATATATAAATATATATATAAATATATATATATATATATATATATATATATATATATATATATATATATATATATATATATATAAATATATATATAAATATATATATAAATATATATATAAATATATATATAAATATATATATAAATATATATATAAATATATATATAAATATATATATAAATATATATATAAATATATATATAAATATATATATAAATATATATATAAATATATATATAAATATATATATAAATTATATATATAAATTATATATATATATATATATATATATATATATATATATATATATATATATATATATATATATATATATATATATATATATATATATATATGTCGTACCTAGTAGCCAGAACGCACTTCTCAGCCTACTATGCAAGGCCCGATTTGCCTAATAAGCCAAGTTTTCATGAATTAATTGTTTTTCGACTACCTAACCTACCTAACCTAACCTAACCTAACTTTTTCGGCTACCTAACCTAACCTAACCTATAAAGATAGGTTAGGTTAGGTAGGGTTGGTTAGGTTCGGTCATATATCTACGTTAATTTTAACTCCAATAAATAAAAATTTACCTCATACATAATGAAATGGGTAGCTTTATCATTTCATAAGAAAAAATTAGAGAAAATATATTAATTCAGGAAAACTTGGCTTATTAGGCAAATCGGGCCTTGCATAGTAGGCTGAGAAGTGCGTTCTGGCTACTAGGTACGACATATATATATATCTATATATATAAGGCCGAAAGGGTAAGGTTAATGATTTTAACACGAATCTTCTCAATATTTCTTATGTTTTTCTTCACTGTCGGGGGTATTTGAAAAATTAACTCTCCAAAGTTCATTTTCACAATTTATTTATGGTCTGACGCCTAGAAGCGTTTCGCAAGAACACTTTACATTTCCAAAGACAATTTTACATACTCAGATCGTGCTCATATTCGTTTTTGGGTGAGGTGACAAGATACAAATTAATGTACCTTCAGCGTACTCACCTAGCCTCACAGTCTTCAATGTACTCACCTAGTTATGCTTGCGTGGGTTCAGCTTTGGCTCTTTGGTCCCGCCTCTCAACTGTCAATCAACTGGTGTACAGATTCCTGAGCCTACTGGGCTCTATCATATCTACATTTGAAACTGTGTATGGAGTCAGCCTCCACCACATCACTGCCTAATGCATTCCATCCGTTAACTACTCTGACACTGATAAAGTTCTTACTACCGTCACTGTGGCTCATTTGGGTACTCAGTTTCCACCTGTGTCCCCTTGTTCGTGTACCACCCGTGTTAAACAGTTTATCCTTATCTACCTTGTCAATTCCTCTGATAATTTTGTAGGTAGTGATTATGTCTTCCCCTTATTCTTCTGTCTTCCAGGTGCATTTCCCGCAGCCATTCCTCGTAGCTCATGCCTCTTAGTTCTGGGACTAGCCTTGAGCATACCTCTGAACTTTTTCCAGCTTCGTCTTGTGCTTGACAAGGTACGGGCTCCATGCTGGGGCCGCATACTCCAGGATTGGTCTTACATATGTGGTGTACAAGATTCTGAATGATTCCTTACACAGGTTCCTGAACGCAGTTCTGATGTTAGCCAGCCTCGCATATGCCGCAGACGTTATTCTCTTTATGTGGGCTTCAGGAGACAGGTTTGGTGTGATATCAACTCCTAGATCTTTCTCTGTATCCATTCTGTATCCTGTGTCTGGCCTCCTGTTTCCACTGCCTAGTTTCATTACCTTGCATTTACTCGGGTTGAACTTTAGCAGCCATTTGTTGGATCATTCATTCAGTTTGTCTAGGCCATCTTGTAGCCTCCTACTATCTTCCTCTGTCTTGAGTGAGTGAGTGAGTGTGTGTGTGTGTGTGTGTGTGTGTGTGTGTGTGTGTGTGTGTGTGTGTGTGTGTGTACTCACCTAGTTGTACTCACTTAGTTGTGTTTGCGGGGGTTGAGCTCTGGCTCTTTGGTCCCGCCTCTCAACCGTCAATCAACAGGTGTACAGATTCCTGAGCCTATCGGGCTCTGTCATATCTACACTTGAAACTGTGTATGGAGTCAGCCTCCACCACATCACCCCCTAAGTGTGTGTGTGTGTGTGTGTGTGAGTGTGTGTGTGTGAGAGTGAGTGAGATAAAGAGTAGCCCCCAGTGAATATATTCCCACCTTAACTGATACAAAATATTAAAGATAATTATTTTGATTAATGATGAAGATTACATTTTGAGAATTTTAGCACGTAGTGTTTCTCTGATGTGAAGGCCCCGTGTGATGTGCAGGCCCCGTGTGATGTGCTGGCCCCGTGTGATGTGCAGGCCCCGTGTGATGTGCAGGCCCCGTGTGACGTGCTGGCCCCGTGTGATGTGCAGGCCCCCCTGTGATGTGCAGGCCCCGTGTGATGTGCTGCCCCCGTGTGATGTGCAGGCCCCGTGTGATGTGCTGCCCCCGTGTGATGTGCAGGCCCCGTGTGATGTGCAGGCCCCGTGTGATGTGCTGGCCCCGTGTGATCTGCTGGCCCCGTGGGATGTGCTGGCCCCGTGTGATGTGCAGGCCCCGTGTGATGTGCTGGCCCCGTGTGATGTGCTGGCCCCGTGTGATGTGCAGGCTCCGTGTGATTTGCTGGTCCCGTGTGATGTGCTGGTCCCGTGTGATGTGCAGGCCCCGTGTGATGTGCAGGCCCCGTGTGATGTGCTGGCCCCGTGTGATGTGCTGGCCCCGTGTGATGTGCTGGCCCCGTGTGATGTGCTGGCCCCGTGTGATGTGCTGGCCCCGTGTGATGTGCTGGCCCCGTGTGATGTGCTGGCCCCGTGTGATGTGCTGGCCCCGTGTGATGTGCTGGCCCCGTGTGATGTGCTGGCCCCGTGTGATGTGCAGGCCCCGTGTGATGTGCAGGCCCCGTGTGATGTGCTGGCCCCCTGTGATGTGCTGGCCCCCTGTGATGTGCTGGCTCCGTGTGGTGTGCTGGCTCCGTGTGATGTGCTGGCCAGGTATGATGTGCTGGCCCCGTGTGATGTGCTGGTCCCGTGTGATGTGCTGGCCCCGTGTGATGTGCTGGCTCCCCTGTGATGTGCAGGCCCCCCGTGATGTGTTAGTCCCCTGTGATGTGCAGGCCCCGTGTGATGTGCAGGCCCCCCGTGATGTGTTAGTCCCCTGTGATGTGCAGGCCCCGTGTGATGTGCAAGCCCCCGTGATGTGTTAGTCCCCTGTGATGTGCTGGCCCCCCGTGATGTGTTAGTCCCCCGTGATGTGCAGGCCCCGTGTGATGTGCAGGCCCCCCGTGATGTGTTAGTCCCCCCGTGATGTGCAGGCCCCGTGTGATGTGCAGGCCCCCTGTGATGTGTTAGTCCCCTGTGATGTGCTGGCCCCTCTGTGATGTCCTGGCCCCCTGTGATGTGCTGCCCCCTGTGATGTGCTGGCCCCTCTGTGATGTGCTGGCCCCCTGTGATGTGCTGCCCCCTGTGATGCGCTGGCCCCCTGTGATGTGCTGGCCCCCTGTGATGTGCTGGCCCCCCTGTGATGTGCTGGCCCCTCTGTGATGTGCTGGCCCCCTGTGATGTGCTGGCCCCCCTGTGATGTGCTGGCCCCCTGTGATGTGCTGGCCCCTTTGCGATGTGCTGGCCCCCTGTGATGTGCTGGCCCCCTGTGATGTGCTGGCCCCCCTGTGATGTGCTGGCCCCCCTGTGATGTGCTGCCCCCTGTGATGTGCTGGCCCCCTGTGATGTGCTGGCCCCTCTGTGATGTGCTGGCCCCCTGTGATGTGCTGGCCCCTCTGTGATGTGCTGGCCCCCTGTGATGTGCTGGCCCCGTTTGATGTGCTGGCCCCTCTGTGATGTGCTGGCCCCTCTGTGATGTGCTGGCCCCTCTGTGATGTGCTGGCCCCCTGTGATGTGCTGGCTCCCCTGTGATGTGCTGGCCCCCTGTGATGTGCTGGCCCCTCTGTGATGTGCTGGCCCCCTGTAATGTGCTGTCCCCCTGTAATGTGCTGTCCCCCTGTAATGTGCTGTCCCCCTGTAATGTGCTGTCCCCCTGTAATGTGCAGGCCCCTGTGATGTGCTGGCCCCCTGTGATGTGCTGGCCCCCTGTGATGTGCTGGCCCCTCTGTGATGTGCTGGCCCCCTGTGATGTGCTGTCCCCCTGTAATGTGCAGGCCCCTGTGATGTGCTGGCCCCCCGTGATGTGCTGGCCCCCTGTGATGTGCTGGCCCCCTGTGATGTGCTGGCCCCTGTAATGTGCTGGCCCCCTGTGATGTGCTGTCGCCCTGTAATGTTCAGGCCCCTGTGATGTGCTGGCCCCCCGTGATGTGCTGGCCTCCTGTGATGTGCTGGACCCCCTGTGATGTGCTGTCCCCCTGTAATGTGCAGGCCCCTGTGATGTGCTGGCCCCCTGTGATGTGCTGGCCCCCTGTGATTGCTGGCCCCCTGTGATGTGCTGGCCCCCTGTGATGTGCTGTCCCCCTGTAATGTGCAGGCCCCTGTGATGTGCTGGCCCCCTGTGATGTGCTGGGGTCCTGTGATTGCTGGCCCCCTGTGATGTGCTGGGGTCCTGTGATTGCTGGCCCCCTGTGATGTGCTGGCCCCCTGTGATGTGCTGGCCCCCTGTGATGTGCAGGCACCCTGTGATGTGCTGGCCCCCTGTGATGTGAAGGCACCTTGTGATGTGCTGGCCCCCTGTGATGTGCTGCCCCCTCTGATGTGCTGGCCCCTGTTATGTGCTGGCCCCCTGTGATGTGCTGGCCCCTGTTATGTGCTGGCCCCCTGTGATGTGCTGGCCCCGTGTGATGTGTTGGCTCCCTGTGATGTGCTGGCCCCCTGTGATGTGCTGTCCCCATGTAATGTGCTGTCCCCATGTAATGTGCAGGCCCCTGTGATGTGCTGGCCCCCTGTGATGTGCTGGCCTCCTGTGATGTGCTGGCCCCCTGTGATGTGCTGGCCCCCTGTGATGTGCAGGCCCCTGTGATGTGCTGGCCCCCCGTGATGTGCTGGCCCCCTGTGATGTGCTGGCCCCTCTGTGATGTGCTGGCCCCCTGTGATGTGCTGGCCCCCTGTAATGTGCTGGCCCCCTGTGATGTGCCGGCCCCCTGTGATGTGCTGGCTCCCTGTGATGTGCTGGCTTCCTGTGATGTGCTGGCCTCCCGTAATGTGCTGGCCCCCTGTAATGTGCTGGCCCCCCGTGATGTGCTGGCCCCCTGTAATGTGCTGGCCCCCCCGTAATGTGCTGGCCCCCCCCGTAATGTGCTGGCCCCCCGTGATGTGCTGGCCCCCCGTGATGTGCTGGCCCCCCGTGATGTGCTGGCCCCCTGTGATGTAACGAAGAGGACGGCAGGGAATATGGAATGCGGAGAACCGACCAAGGGAGCCGTGCATATTGCCAACAACTACAATTAGATTCAACAACTAATCTCTATCCCAAATAAGCGGCGGGGGCGACCAATCTCTCTAAACCATGAGGTCCTGTGATTGGGTCAGGGGTAAACCTCCTTCAATGACGTGAAATCTTGTGATTGGTCGAAGATAAACCCGGTCAAGTAACGCGGCAACGTGATTGGTCGAGGATAAGACCCCGCCAATGACGCTGCTGTTTGTGATTGGTTGAGATTAAGCCTGAAAAATAGATTGCAAATGATCGATGGGTAAGTTTAACAATCATTACCCTCAATGACTGTGACTGGCAAGTTGGCCAGCACCTTAAGCTTGACCGCGGTCAGTGACTGCGTAACACTGGGAATGCCTGACAATAGGAATTGTCGGAACTGGAATAGGAATTTGCAATCGAAAAGATGGACGGAAATTAATTGAGAGATGCAGAGAACCTTCTTGCAAGCCCTGACGGACTTGCTCTTAAAGGCTTTTAAAGGCTCTTAAAATGATTTTTAAGGCTCTTTAAGGCTCTTAAGGGCACTAGTAGGGGGTTTATATATATATTATATATATATATATATATATATATATATATATATATATATATATATATATATATAAATAAATAATATATATAAATAAAAAATAATTTGTTCTTGAATATGAGTGTGTTCACCCGTCCTTACTCCATGAGCCACTGTTCACTCATCAATTACTCACTCCTCTCGTGGACTCACCTTTTGACTCACTTGAATCACTAGCATTTTTACCTGAATTTTCTTCGCTTCCAAGCCACCCACTGCCACCCATGAACCCACACTCACCCACTGCCACCCATGAACCAACACTCACCCACTGCCACCCATGAACCTACACCCACCCACTGCCACCCATGAACCAACACTCACCCACTGCCACTCATGAACCTATACTCACCCACTGCCACCCATGAACCAACACTCACCCACTGCCACTCATGAACCTACACCCACCCACTGCCACCCATGAACCAACACTCACCCACTGCCACCCATGAACCAACACTCACCCACTGCCACCCATGAACCAACACTCACCCACTGCCACCCATGAACCAACACTCACCCACTGCCACCCATGAACCTACACCCACCCACTGCCACCCATGAACCAACACTCACCCACTGCCACTCATGAACCTATACTCACCCACTGCCACCCATGAACCTACACCCACCCACTGCCACCCACGAACCAACACTCACCCACTGCCACCCATGAACCTATACTCACCCACTGCCACCCATGAACCAACACTCACCCACAGCCACTCATGAACCTATACTCACCCACTGCCACCCATGAACCAGCACCCACCCACTGCCACCCATGAACCAACACTCACCCACTGCCACCCATGAACCCACACTCACCCACTGCCGCCCATGAACCCACACTCACCCACTGCCACCCATGAACCAACACTCACCCACTGCCACCCATGAACCCACACTCACCCACTGCCACCCATGAACCCACACTCACCCACTGCCACCCATGAACCCACACTCACCCACCGCCACCCATGAACCCACACCCACCCACCGCCACCCATGAACCAACACCCACCCACCGCCACCCATGAACCAACACTCACCCACTGCCACCCATGAACCAACACTCACCCACTGCCACCCATGAACCAACACTCACCCACTGCCACTCATGAACCAACACTCACCCACTGCCACCCATGAACCAACACTCACCCACTGCCACTCATGAACCAACACTCACCCACTGCCACCCATGAACCAACACTCACCCACTGCCACCCATGAACCAACACTCACCCACTGCCACCCATGAACCAACACTCACCCACTGCCACCCACTGCCACCCATGAACCAACACTCACCCACTGCCACCCATGAACCAACACTCACCCACTGCCACTCATGAACCAACACTCACCCACTGCCACCCATGAACCAACACTCACCCACTGCCACTCATGAACCAACACTCACCCACTGCCACCCATGAACTAACACTCACCCACTGCCACTCATGAACCAACACTCACCCACTGCCACCCATGAACCAACACTCACCCACTGCCACCCATGAACCAACACTCACCCACTGCCACACATGAACCTATACTCACCCACTGCCACCCATGAACCAACACTCACCCACTGCCACCCATGAACCAACACTCACCCACTGCCACCCATGAACCAACACCCACCCACTGCCGCCCATGAACCAACACTCACCCACTGCCGCCCATGAACCCACACTCACCCACTGCCACCCATGAACTAACACTCACCCACTGCCACCCATGAACCAACACTCACCCACTGCCACCCATGAACCAACACTCACCCACTGCCACTCATGAACCTACACCCACCCACTGCCACCCATGAACCAACACTCACCCACTGCCACCCATGAACCAACACTCACCCACTGCCACCCATGAACCAACACTCACCCACTGCCACCCATGAACCAACACTCACCCACTGCCACCCATGAACCAACACCCACCCACTGCCACCCATGAACCAACACTCACCCATTGCCGCCCATGAACCAACACTCATCCACTGCCACCCATGAACCAACACCCACCCACTGCCACCCATGAACCAACACTCACCCACTGCCACCCATGAACCAACACTCACCCACTGCCACCCATGAACCAACACTCATCCACTGCCACCCATGAACCAACACCCACCCACTGCCACCCATGAACCAACACCCACCCACTGCCACCCATGAACCAACACTCACCCACTGCCGCCCATGAACCAACACTCACCCACTGCCGCCCATGAACCTATACTCACCCACTGCCACCCATGAACCAACACTCACCCATTGCCGCCCATGAACCAACACTCACCCACTGCCACCCATGAACCAACACTCACCCACTGCCACCCATGAACCCACACTCACCCACTGCCACCCATGAACCAACACTCACCCATTGCCGCCCATGTACCTATACTCACCCACTGCCGCCACCACAATACCCACGTATTCACTAAGCGACAGTGCTTACGATCTCATTTACTCCGAGCGCTCGTAAAATCAATTTACAACGTAGCTATAGAGCCCATTTACTTAGCAGCCTAGACGAGCTTTAGCTCCGGGGCTCCTGTTTGGTGGTACATGCCCCCCCCCACTATTTCAATAACTATTTAAATGCGTGGTGGTGATGGTGGTTGTGTACTCACCTAATTGTGTCTGCAGGATCGAGCATTGACTCTTGGATCCCGCCTTTCCAGCATCGGTTGTAAACAGCAATGACACGGGTCCTATTTCCCTATCATACCTGGTTTTAAAATTATGAATAGTATTTGCTTCCACAACCTGTTCCTGAAGTGCATTCCATTTTCCCACTACTCTCACGCTAAAAGAAAACTTCCTAACATCTCTGTGACTCATCTGAGTTTCCATCTTCCATCCATGTCCCCTCGTTCTGTTACTATTCCGAGTGAACATTTCGTCTATGTCCACTCTGTCAATCCCCCTGAGTATTTTATACGTTCCTATCATATCCCCCCTCTCCGTTCTTTTTTTTAGTGTCGTAAGGCACAGTTCCTTCAGGCGCTCCTCATACCCCATCCCTCGTAACTCTGGGACGAGTCTCGTTGCAAACTTCTGAACCTTTTCCAGTTACCTTATATGCTTCTTCAGATGGGGACTCCATGACGAGGCTGCATACTCTAAGACTGATCTCACATAGACAATGTAAAGCGCCCTAAATGCCTCCTAATTTAGGTTTCTGAATGATGTTCTAACTTTTGCCAGTGTAGAGTACGCTGCTGTCGTTATCCTATTTATATGGGCTTCAGGAGATAGATTAGGTGTTACGTCCACGCCCAGGTCTCTTTCGCGCGTCGTCAAAGGTAGGCTGTTCCCCTTCATTGTGTACTGTCCATTTGGTCTCCTATTACCTAGTCCTATTTCCGTAACTATACATTTACTCGTGTTGAACTCCAGTAGCCATTTCTCTGACCATCTCTGCAACCTGTTCAGGTCCTCTTGGAGGATCCTGCAATCCTCATCTGTCACAACTCTTCTCATTAACTTTGCGTCATCCGCAAACATCGACATGTAGGACTCTACTCTTGTAAACATGTCGTTAACATATAAGAAACAGAATTGGTCCCAGCACCGATCCTTGAGGTACTCCACTCGTTACTGTTCGCCAGTCCGACTTCTCGCCCCTTACCGTAACTCTTTGGCTCCTTCCTGTTAGGTAGTTCCTTATCCATGCTAGGACCTTTCCTCCCACCCCCGCCTGCCTCTCGAATTTGAATAACAGTCTCATGTGCGGTACTGTATCAAAGGCTTTTTGGCAGTCCAGAAATATGCAGTCTGCCCAACCATCTTTGTCCTGTTTTATCTTCGTTATTTTATCATAGAATTCCAGGTTTGTTAGGCACGATTTCCCTGTCCAGAACCCATGTTGATGTTTGTTCACAAACCTAACCTAACCTAACCTAACCTAACCTAAACTAACCTAAACTAACGAGCGCTCGGAGTAAATGAGGTTGTAAGCACTGTCGCTTAGTGAATACGTGGGTATTGTGGTGGCGGCAGTGGGTGAGTGTAGGTTCATGGGTGGCAGTGGGTGAGTGTTGGTTCATGGGTGGCAGTGGGTGAGTGTTGGTTCATGGGTGGCAGTGGGTGAGTATAGGTTCATGGGTGGCAACCTAACCTAACCTAACGTTGTCTAGGTGTGAAACCACCGAGGGGGGCCTCGTAGCCTGGTGGATAGCGCGCAGGACTCTTAATTCTGTGGCGCGGGCTCGATTCCCGCACGAGGCAGAAACAAATGGGCAAAGTTTCTTTCACCCTGAATGCCCCTGTTACCTAGCAGTAAATAGGTACCTGGGAGTTAGTCAGCTGTCACGGGCTGCTTCCTGGGGGTGGAGGCCTGGTCGAGGACCGGGCCGCGGGGACACTAAAAAAAAAAGCCCCGAAATCATCTCAAGATAACCTCAAGAAGATAACCAGTCGTATTCTAATTATTCTTTCCAGTATTTTACAGG
>NC_091150.1:27914075-27931575 GCF_040958095.1 Procambarus clarkii | reverse complement strand
CAGGTATACTATGATACTCCAGGTATACTCTGGTACTCCAAGTATACTCTGGCACTCCAAGTAAACTCTGGCAATCCAAGTATACTCTGGTACTCCAAGTATACTCTGGTACTCCAGGTATACTCGCACTCTACGTATACTCTAGTACTCCAGGTATACTCTGGCATTCCAGGTATACTCTGACACTCCAGGTATACTCTGGCACTCCAGGTATACTCTGACACTTCTTGTAAACTCTGGTACTCCAGGTATACTCTGGTACTCCAGGTATACTCTGGCACTCCAGGTATACTCTGGCACTCCAGGTATACTCTGGCACTCCAGGCATACTCTGGCACTCCAGGCATACTCTGGCACTCCAGGCATACTCTGGCACTCCAGGTTTACTCTGGCACTCCAGGTATACTCTGGCACTCCAGGTATACTCTGACACTCCAGGTATACTCTGACACTCCAGGTATACTCTGGCACTCCAGGCATACTCTGGCACTCCAGGTATACTCTGGCACTCCAGGTATACTCTGGCACTCCAGGTATACTCTGGCACTCCAGGTATACTCTGGCACTCCAGGTATACTCCAGGTAAACAAACCAAGGTAATCTGCTATGAATCCCATAGGCCTATTTTACAACGTACGGACGTGCCACGAAATAATCACAATTTCTACCCCACATATAAACGAACATTTTAAGTTTAACATTCTGCACTAATTTTAGCCTAAGTAGAATACTAGCGTTTAAATAACACCTAATTAATGTATCACATGTCTGTGCACGTGTGCAAAGCCAGGTGTGTAATTAGCATTTCTCCTGCCTGGTACACTTTAATTAACACTTCAGGTGTGGAGGGTTTAGATTAACACTTCAGGTGTGGAGGGTTCTACCCACATGGCTGGACAAAATATGTTAGTTTTAATTCTTTGGAATGTAACTTGAAAGGATATATTAAGATTAATTATAATTATCATTAATAGATGAAGATTTTTTACCATTACTGTAAAATTAAAGCAAATTTTTGTGATTTTTTTTAGCATTTTTTATTATTAATTTAATTTTTATTTTAATATTTTCTCTTTATGTTTCTCGTAGTCAGATAGAACGACTGTCAGGCTCGTCTGAGGTCCCACCTAGGCCAATGATTGGCCTTTAACAGGATGCTAACCACAACAGTTTCCTAGTTCCCCGGTACTTAATTACTGCCAGGTGAACACAGGTCTAAGGAAACGTAAACAAACCCACTTTCCAGTCTCCAATGTCACACATTTTCACATTTGACAAACTAAAGTGTTTTTGCACTCTCCAAAAATTTGCGACGTTCCCCAAAAAAATGTAAAAATGCGCTCAGAGAAATTTTACTATGCTAAAAATGTTCCTATTTCAAACATTTTCCGGGACAAAAGCGAGGCAATCTTTTTTCTCGTTTAAAAAACCTCGCTAAATGGATTGGTGCTGACAAAGGTTAAATAGGCTCTCTCTCTCTCTCTCTCTCTCTCTCTCTCTCTCTCTCTCTCTCTCTCTCTCTCTCTCTCTCTCTCTCTCTATCTATCTATCTCTCTGCCTCATTCTAGCATCCTTCAAAAAGTGTAATAACTATATATATATATATATATATATATATATATATATATATATATATATATATATATATATATATATATATTATATATATGTCGTACCTAGTAGCCAGAACTCACTTCTCAGCCTACTATGCAAGGCCCGATTTGCCTAATAAACCAAGTTTTCATGAATTAATTGTTTTTCGACTACCTAACCTACCTAACCTAACTTTTTCGGCTACCTAACCTAACCTAACCTATAAAGATAGGTTAGGTTAGGTTAGGTAGGGTTGGTTAGGTTCAGTCATATATCTACGTTAATTTTAACTCCAATAAAAAAAATTGACCTCATACATAATGAAATGGGTAGCTTTATCATTTCATAAGAAAAAAATTAGAGAAAATATATTAATTCAGGAAAACTTGGTTTATTAGGCAAATCGGGCCTTGCATAGTAGGCTGAGAAGTGCGTTCTGGCTACTAGGTACGACATTATATATATATATATATATATATATATATATATATATATATATATATATATATATATATATATATATATATATATATGCAAAGAAGTTCTCCACGGATATTTATATGGCAAAGGAAAAATTTAACCAAATAAAAAAATGCCAAAAAAAATCCTTAAAAAAGTTAACAAAAAACTCCCCCCCCCACACACACTGTAAACAGGTAAACCACGTCGTTAAAACAGTTTCCCAAGCCCTGGAAAACTGTTCACAAACCTATAATTTTTTTACCGTAGTCCAGGAAACTGTTGCATAGATTACAGGCGCATATTGCTAACATATAAAGTAAGTTGCATGCGAGTCTTTCCAAAGCAAAAAAAAATAAATAGACTGGGTGATACGATAATTATTGCTTCGTTATCATTATTTCTCGTAAATCATTGGATCAAGCTGAGGATTCGAACAAGCGTTCTGGGTCTCCCCAGCCGAGCGCCTTAACCCACTGGACCACGATAATCTAAAATTAATTTACCCTGAGATTCTCCTGAATCCAATAGTGTTCTTGAGGTATCGAACTCATTAGGTGAAGTTTTTACATATATCATGCCATTATGATGTCCGAGCGTGATTATTGTTACTGTTACACAACGTGAATTAAATGAAGAAGAGAAGAGGAGAGTGAAAACGGAAAATCAGAATAATATGGGAAAAATAATAAGAAAAATATGAAAACACGTTTGGAGAAAAATTAGAAGAAACAGAATTAAGATTATCATTTATAGTATGAAATAAATGGTGTAGAACCGGTAGAGACGCGGTTCTGTGGCCCCAACACAACAGGACTTATTCATAGAGAATGAAGTACTCTTAGTCTATCTGCTATTCTCTGACCAGAAGAGCTTCACAGGTCACCATAGAGCAGTCACCCCTGGAATAGCAGTAGTATAAATGAAAGGTAAATACTGAGAACGATCACATCCATACAATAGAGAAATGAGAAAAAACTAATTTAGAAAAATAAGAAAATTAAAACAAGAAGAACAATGAGAATGAGGACAAAAGTTACAATAAGTAAAGTTACACATAAACGAGTCAAGCGTTCGATACAAGAGCTCAAGAAAGGTGTCAAGAAACTTGAGACACTGCTAGGAGGTTTGGAAATGACTGCGTCACCTTTGTCACCGAGGTCAAATGTCACCTTTGACCTAGGTGACAGGTCAAAGGTCACTCAGTGTGGTGGTGAGTGACCACCACACGAGTGACGCAGGAACATGGACTATAAATATAATAAAATGTTTAATAGAACGTTTAGTTGAATAAAATAGAGGATATAAACATTTAAGGTAAAACAGATTGTAAAAAATGCAATGAAATTTATTACAGACAAAAATAAAAGCCATTGAATGATAAAAAAATAAATCTTAATACAACGAAATAAAATAGAAACGTTCAAATGTTACAAACAATACCAACGTTTAAAACAAGACAACGGAAAATAAAGTTAAATAAAAAAAATAATAATATTAAAAAAAAAAACACTCGCTCAGAACTGAGAAAAAAAAAACCAAGAGAGCGCCCAAACAAACAGACAGACACAGTCCGACTTCAACAATTCCCACTTCTGCCATTCTTCTTCTGATTCCAGTTCTTTGCCTCTGCTAATTCCCGTCCACGTCCATTGTGCGGGGAATAATTACCGCTCGCCCAAAATACCACACTTGGAATTCTCACTCACAATGCTCCATAACTCTCCAGTAACTTCTTGGTGATCCCACTTTGGTGCCCTCAGTGGTTGCTTAGTGGGGGGGGGGGGAGCTATGTTGGTGGGGGGCTATGTTGGTAGGGGCAATATTGGTGGGGGCTATGTTGGTGGGGGGGGGGGAATATGTTGGTGGGGGGAATATGTTGGTGGGGGGAATATGTTGGTGGGGGGAATATGTTGGTGGGTGGGACTATGTTCGTGGGGGGAAATATTGGTGGGGGCTATGTTGGTGGGGGGATTATGTTGGTGGGGGGACTATGTTGGCGGGGGGACTATGTAGGTGGGGAGGGCTATGTTGGTGGGGGAGGGCTATGTTGGTGGGGGGCAATGTTCGTGGGGGGGGAACTATATTGGAGGGTGACTATGTTAGTGGGGGACTATGTTGGTGGGGGGATTATGTTGGTGGGGGGACTATGTTGGTGGGGGGACTATGTTGGTGGGGAGGGCTATGTTGGTGGGGGAGGGCTATGTTGGTGGGGGGCTATGTTGGGGACTATGTTGGTGGGGTACTATGTTGGTGGGGGCTATGTTCGTGGGGGGAACTATATTGGAGGGTGACTATGTTAGTGGGGGACTATATTGGTGGGGGGCTATGTTGGTGTGGGGGGCCTATGTTGGTGGGGGGGGGGCTATGTTGGGGGACTATGTTGGTGGGGTACTATGTTGGTGGGGGCTATGTTGGTGGGGGCTATGTTGGTGGGGGGACTATGTTGGTGGGGGGGACTATGCTGGTGGGGGAGACTATGTTGGTGGGGGGCTATGTTGGTGGGGGTATGTTGGTGGGGGGGACTATGTTGGTGGGAGGCTATGTTGGTGGGGGGGCTATGTTGGTGGGGGGTTATCTTGGTGTGGGGGGGCTATGTTGGTGGGGGGGCTATGTTGGTGGGGGGCTATGTTGGTGGGGGGGCTATGTTGGTGGGGGGGCTATGTTGGTGGGGGGGGGCTATGTTGGTGGGGGGGCTATGTTGGTGGGGGGCTATGTTGGTGGGGGAGAATATGTTGGTGGGGGAGAATATGTTGGTGGGGGGACTATGTTGGTGGGGGGAATACGTTGGTGGGGGGAATATGTTGGTGGGGGGGACTATGTTGGTGGGGGGGACTATGTTGGTGGGGGGGGACTATGTTGGTGGGGGGGGACTATGTTGGTGGGGGGGGAACTATGTTGGTGGGGGGACGATGCTGGTGGGGGGGAACGATGCTGGTGGGGGGGACGATGCTGGTGTGGGGGACGATGTTGGTGGGTGACGATGTTGGTGGGTGACGATGTTGGTGGGTGACGATGTTGGTGAGTGACGATGTTGGTGGGTGACGATGTTGGTGGTGGGACAGACTTTGAATCACAAAAAATTATTCCTCCTCCAATGTTTTTTTAATGTACTGGTTGCTAAGTGTAATGCTGCTAGTTCTGCTTGTGTGGAGGTCAGCCAGTTGTTTAACCTGACACTGACAGTCTTTGTGCAAATATTATTTCTATAAAACCTACATGCTGCTGCAGTCCGTCCAGTAGAAGATTGGACTGAGCCGTCGGTGTAGACACAGTGCTCGTGAGATCTTAAATTCTCAATGGAGAATTCAATTGTTTCAAGAGTGACAGCTTTGAGAAGAGCAAGATTCTCATTACCTTTCTTGGTGACAGGTGTGTATGATACTTGAATGGTGGGGTACAGATAAAGAGGAATATCAGAGACAGGTAGATTGCACTTAAAAGGAATGTTAAGTTTAATGAGATTGTAGGCATTGTTGCTCAGCCAATTATCATAAAAGGAGTGAGTTGGTATGTAGGCACCAGTCAAAAGGGTGTTTACAGCACTAAATAATTTGTCTCTGAGCAATGCAGGAGATGTAGGATATCTCATAACTTTCAGACAAAAGGTAGTGTTGACTTGCATTATTCTCTCTAGTATGGTTGGAAGCTTTAGTTCTTCCCTCATGTTGATGATTCTTGTGCATCTTGGGGCACCAAGAATTATCCTCATGGCTTCATTCTGTACTACTTCAAGTTTGTCCAACACAGAGGAGGCGAAATTAATTGCCTCCTCTCCTGTTTGATACCTGCTTGATGGGGTTCTGGGTGTTGTTCTACTCCCCAAGCCCGGCCCGAGGCCAGGCTTGACTCGTGAGTGTTTGGTCCACCAGGCTGTTGCTTGGAGCGGCCTGCAGGCCCACATACCCACCACAGCCCGGTTGGTCCGGAACGTCTTTTAGAAAACAGTCTAATTTTCTCTTGAAGATGTCCGTGGAACATCGAATAATGGACACGTATTTCCTGAGGAGGAGGATGCTTCTAACAGCAGAGTGCGTTTGACTCTGCATCCCATTTGTCTGTCATTTAGGGTTTGGCTTGACTAGGTCTCTCGGGTCCAAGACAACACACCAGCCACTATTACCGCGGCGGACAAACCTCCCGCCATCTTAGCGTGTCGCCGCCACACTCACGCCAAACAAAAATGTCTGAGACGGAAAATGCTGACCTAAGATTTGCATATTCTAACCACAACACAAATATTAGGGGGGTTGTGGGATTAACATATCAGACGAGCGGGAGTGTGAGCACCTGCAGTGTGAGCACCTGCAGTGTGAGCACCTGCAGTGTGAGCACCTGCAGTGTGAGCACCAGTAGTGTGAGCACCTACAGTGTGAGCACCTGCAGTGTGAGCACCTGCAGTGTGAGCACCTGCAGTGTGAGCACCTACAGTGTGAGCACCTACAGTGTGAGCACCTACAGTGTGAGCACCTGCAGTGTGAGCACCTGCAGTGTGAGCACCTGCAGTGTGAGCACCTACAGTGTGAGCACCTGCAGTGTGAGCACCTGCAGTGAGAGCACCTACAGTGTGAGCACCTGCAGTGAGAGCACCTACAGTGTGAGCACCTGCAGTGTGAGCACCTACAGTGTGAGCACCTGCAGTGTGAGCACCTACAGTGTGAGCACCTGCAGTGTGAGCACCTGCAGTGTGAGCACCTGCAGTGTGAGCACCTACAGTGTGAGCACCTGCAGTGTGAGCACCTGCAGTGTGAGCACCTGCAGTGTGAGCACCTGCAGTGTGAGCACCTGCAGTGTGAGCACCTGCAGTGTGAACACCTGCAGTGTGAGCACCTGCAATGTGAACACCTGCAGTGTGAGCACCTGCAGTGTGAGCACCAGCAGTGTGAGCACCAGCAGTGTGAGCACCTGCAGTGTGAGCACCAGCAGTGTGAGCACCTGCAGTGTGAGCACCTGCAGTGTGAGCACCTGCAGTGTGAGCACCTGCAGTGTGAGCACCTACAGTGTGAGCACCTGCAGTGTGAGCACCTGCAGTGTGAGCACCTACAGTGTGAGCACCTACAGTGTGAGCACCTACAGTGTGAGCACCTGCAATGTGAGCACCTGCAGTGTGAGCACCTACAGTGTGAGCACCTGCAGTGTGAGCACCTGCAGTGTGAGCACCTACAGTGTGAGCACCTGCAGTGTGAGCACCTGCAGTGTGAGCACCTCGGCAGTTTTTCAGTTGCATATGCTAAGGCTCTTGATAAAAATATAATAATAATAATATCTGTTACAGAGACCTGTTGTGGATGTAACTACTGTTTAAAAACAGATTTCCTCATTTCTGTTGTCGACGACATGAAGCCCGGTACTTAGGCCTATATCCAGGAAACCTCCCCCCCCCTTCCCAGTTGAGAGGCGGGACCAAAGAGCCAGAGCCCCACCATGACACACAGAGTTCCCCCAGGATTCAACCCAAAACAGTTTAACCCCCACGAGTGAATATTTTACTGCGAGGTGAACAGATGCATCAGGTGAAAGAAAACGTGGCCAACTCCACGAGGGGGGGGGGGAGGGTGAGGGGTTAAGACATATTAATTAGTGGACAGAAGGGTAAAGATGAGCTCAAGGAGAGGATGGGAAGGTTCTTCAATATTACTGTCATGTCGGCGTTCCAAAACAGGTGGTGTGAACTCACCTAGTTGTGCTTACGGAGGTAGAGCTCTGGCTCTTTGGGCCCGCCTCTCAACTGTCAATCAATCAACTTGTAAATTAATTAAACACAATTTACACTGACAAAACCACAAAATTAAGTGAATTTATATATGAATGAATTATGTTATGAATGAATTCATAAACATATATTCTAAATTGTGTATTTATTTCTAAATCAGATTTTTCTAAATTATCTTTCTACTTTGTAAACATTTTACTTCCCGAAATAAGTATGCACTCTGTATATAATATTAACGTACATATGTGTGTGTGTGTGTTCTCATCTGTGTTTGCAGGATCGAGCTCAAGGTCTTTGACCCCACTTTTCTAACCGTGTGTTGTCTAATGCAATGACTCCTAACCTATTTCCCTATCATACCTACTTTTAAAGTTATTAATGGAGTTATCCTCTACAACCTGCTCCTTTGAGTACGACGGGGCGGCATACTCTAAGACTGGCCTCACACAGGCGGTGTATCGTGATCTAAAAGCCACCTTATTTAAGTTTCTGAAGGCTGTTGTGACTTTGGCTAGAGTAGAGTATGCTGCTGGCGTTATTATGTTTATATGAGCTTCTGGTGTTAGGTTTAGTGTTATATCCACTCCCAGGTCTTTCAATCTTAACGTTGTATACCCTTTTTCTCTTAATCGTATATTGGCCTTCTGGATCCTGTCACTATTTTCATCACCTTGCACTTGTTAGTGTTGAACTCTAGTTATGTTCAGAGTAACTTAACCATAACCTCAGACCATCTCCGCAACCTGTTCAAGTCATCCTGGAGAATCTTACAATCCTCATCAGTCTCAATCCTCATTAATTTTGCATCGTCTGCAGACTTGACATAAGACTCAACTCCTGCAGTCAAGTCATTTATATATATTAGAAATAGAATTGGACCCAGGACCGATCCTTGAGGCACCCCGCTTGTTACTCTACGCCAGTCCCACTCCTCGCCCCTCACTGTCAATCTCTGACACCTGTCTGTCAGGTAATTCCTTACACGTGACAGTGCGTTTCCGTCTTCCCCGCCTGCCTCTCAAGTGTGTATAGTAGCCTTCTGTGTGGTACTGTATCAAAGGCCTTGCGGCAGTCCAGAAACATGCAACCACCTTACCTTACCATAAAACTCCAGGCAACTCGTTACCTTACCATAAAACTCCAGGTGGTTCGTCAGGCACCTGGAGCTTCCTGGAACTGTCTACTGAATCACGGGTTGTTACATGTTCTCCTTGTTTTTCCACTTAATGGTGGTATGAATCTCTCTCCTGCCCCTTTGCATTTCAGTTCGACTTGGTCAATCATTTCCTGGACCGTCTTCCTTCTAAGTAGGCAACACCAGCACACAACGGTCACTTGCTCCTGCTGGTGTTTGGTGCCCTCAAGTTCTCAATGTCTTCATCATTCTGGGTGAAGATCAAGTCCAGGAGGCTTGGTGTGTCTCCTCCTCTTGCTCTTGTGTCCTCCTTTACATGTGTGTGTGTGTGTGTGTGTGTGTGTGTGTGTCCCCTCAATAAACGTTGCAGGATGATTGGGGAGGGGTAGGTGACTAACATAGGTGGGTCTGGGATTCGGCCCTGTTCGAGAAGATCGGCTCGCAATGTGACCCCAACGATCTCCCAATGGAGTCTTAAATGGTGGTTTGGTCTTGTCCGGAGTTTTTCAGCTGCTCATAATTCGTGGGTCGACCTGGGCTCTCAACAGTTAAATGTGAGCACCCCGTGTGGACGACCCGGGGTTAACAGCTGCACTCCCCGTAACGAGGCTCACAAGTGACCCAACAAACAACCTAACAACCTGTACTAAGGTGACCAATCCACAAACTAGCAAATGAAGGGACGACGACGTTTCGGTCCGTCCTGGACCATTCTCAAATCGATTGTCAACAACACAATCGACTTGAGAATGGTCCAGGACGGACCGAAACGTCGTCGTGCCTTCACCTTCTAGTGTGTGGTCTGGTCAACATACTTCAGCCTCGTTATTGTGACTCGTCGCCTGCAACCTGTACTAAGATACAATCGAAGCTCCAGACTCCCAACACAACATGGTAACAGCAGCACACTATGTTGAACAACAAATTTATTCCTTAAGTAAAGATTCAATAAGGACTATCGGTGTGTAGCTGTCATCACCCAGCCAGCCCATCGTCACAACAAAGGGCTGTCAGACTCTGACTACGACAACTCTACATAAGTCACTATTTGCACTTAACAAGCCCCGTTCGGAGGTTATATGACTAGACTCGTGCTTCGTTCACCTTCAGCCTGTAGTGTAAACACTTCCTAGATCACCGTAACCCCAACACCTCACCTAACCTTACCTAGGCCTAAATATACATAAACCCTACACTACATAATAATAATAATAATAATAATATTACATTTCAGAAAAACAAAACTGTCATAATAAAGAGGAAGATTCATCCTCTCATTTGGTTGTGTGCTGAATAAGTCAAAACTGTACTTTGTAACAACTAAGTCAGTATTTGACTTATTGCTTGGTCTCGAGGATTGGTTGTTATTATCACGTAAATCACTCTGCCATCTTGTCAGCCATCAAGCATACAACAGCTTATATAATAAAACTTAATTTAACAAAGAAAGCTTTCTCCATTAAGAATAACTTGATTTGGCTCCGCAAAACTTTCTTTAACCTTAAAAAATTAATCCCAAACTCGATTTATCACGCAAAACTTTTAACACGCAAAATTTCCCCTTGTCATGCAAAACTTGGCCTCACATGCAAAATGGTGCTCTCCCCTGTGTGCAAAACTCACTTTTCCGCTGCCCCGCGAAATTCACTTTCCCGCGACACGCAAAAAAAGCGTCACTTTTTCCTCAACAAAACCCAAACTAAGTGAAATTCTCACGAAAAGTCAGAGAGCAAAGCACGCGTGTGAACAGGCTGGCAACACTGCTCTATACATACACACAACTTGCATATATACATATATACATATACACACACATTATATTATATATATATATATATATATATATATATATATATATATATATATATATATATATATATAGGGGTACCCATCACTGGTTTAATTAAAGGGACCCACATCCTCGAAGAAGAAAATAAATAGTGTTCAGAGAAGACCTTGTGGATTCTCACTGAATACTTTAATCTTTTCCTCTCCTACCACCCCTATTTTTTTATTTTTTTTTATTTTATTGCAATGCTATAGTTTACAGAAAACACACACTTATATAACAATATAACAATATACCAATCAGTGTTCGAAGACCTCGTCCAGTTCCTCGGGGGTCGGGTATATATATATATATATAATGTCGTACCTAGTAGCCAGAACGCACTTCTCAGCCTACTTTGCAAGGCCCGATTTGCCTAATAAGCCAAGTTTTCCTGAATTAATATATTTTCTCAAATTTTTTTCTTATGAAATGATAAAGCTACCCATTTCATTGTGTATGAGGTCAATTTTGTTTTATTGTAGTTAAAATTAACGTAGATATATGACCGAACCTAACCAACCCTACCTAACCTAACCTAACCTATCCTATCTTTATAGGTTAGGTTGGGTTAGGTAACCGAAAAGGGTAGGTTAGGTTAGGTCGTCGAAAAAACATTAATTCATGAAAACTTGGCTTATTAGGCAAATTGGGATCTGCATAGTAGGCTGAGAAGTGCGTTCTGGCTATTAGGTACGACATATATATATATATATATATATATATATATATATATATATATATATATATATATATATATATATATAAATATAAATATAAATATATATATATATATATATATATATATATATATATATATATATATATATATATTAATTAGACTGCTACCAATATATATATATATTGGTAACAGTCTTTCTTTTAAACATATTTCATTGAAAACGACAGAAACTTTTAGATTTATGATTCTACCACAAATCTTCTCGATATTCCTTGTGGTTTTCTTCACTGAAGCAGGAAGATTACAAATTAACTCTCCAAAGTTCATTTTTACTTATTACTGATTTCTGACGCCTAGTGATGCGTTTCGTAAGGTCTCACCTCACAGTCTCAAAGACAACTTCTTCTGTGTAGCTCCTTATAATATCTTCTAATGGTGACATGGATGAATGACATACATGGTGTATTAAACGAATGGGGGGTATTAAATGACTGGGAGTATTAAATGAATGGGGTATTAAACGAATGGGGGTATTAAATGAATATGGTATTAATGGGGGTAATAAATTAAGAGTGACATGTTGGCAGTTTATGTTCTCTGGTTGCTACCGTTCCTGTTGCAGGGTCATTTGGTGTGACAGGACAGGAACGACAGCAGCCAGAACATAAACTGCCAAACTGTCACACTCTTAATATACAAGCAAGTGTATACACTCAGGCATGTACGAGCATTTACACAAAGGTACCATGATATACACACAGAGGAAGCCACGAAATACACTGCCAGATACACACAAACACACACACATATGCAGGTAGGATATATATATTCAGGTATTATGCTGTACACAAACATAGCATGTATGCTATACAACACACAGACAAGATATACACACACGCACGTACAGAACATACGGAGACAAGTATGATATACACAAATATGGTAGACAGGCAGTGATCTAGATTCGTCAAGCATACCCAGTTGTATTAATCTTACCTGCACAGGCTATACACCACTAATAATAATAAATAAACAACTTATAATCATTAATAAACCACTAATAATCAGCAATAAACAACTAATAATCAGCAATAAACCACTTATAATCAGCAAATAAACAACTAATGAACAGTAAATCAAATCACTTATAATCAGGAATAAGCCTCGTGCCACTTAAGTAATTGATAATCTGTGGAAGTAATTCAAGTTTTGTTCAACTTTGTCGGTAATAAAATGTTAGTAAAACCTCTCAGTAATATCCTATATTGTCCTAACTCACTCTCGACCGTAATATTGGAAAGTTCTGTCGGTAGATTAAAAGTTCTGTCGGTAGATTAAAAGTTCTGTCGGTAGATTAAAAGTTCTGTCGGTAGATTAAAAGTTCTGTCGGTAGATTAAAAGTTCTGTCGGTAGATTAAAAGTTCTGTCGGTAGATTAAAAATTCTGTCGGTAGATTAAAAGTTCTGTCGGTAGATTAAAAGTTCTGTCGGTAGATTAAAAGTTCTGTCGGTAGATTAAAAGTTCTGTCGGTAGATTAAAAGTTTGTCGGTAGATTGAAAGTTCTGTCGGTAGATTAAAAGTTCTGTCGGTAGATTAAAAGTTCCGTCGGTAGATTACAAGTTTGTCGGTAGATTAAAAGTTAGTCGGTAGATTAAAAGTTCTGTCGGTAGATTAAAAGTTCTGTCGGTAGATTAAAAGTTCTGTCGGTAGATTAAAAGTTCTGTCGGTAGATTAAAAGTTCTGTCGGTAGATTAAAAGTTCTGTCGGTAGATTAAAAGTTCTGTCGGTAGATTGAAAGTTCTGTCGGTAGATTAAAAGTTCTGTCGGTAGATTGAAAGTTCTGTCGGTAGATTAAAAGTTCTGTCGGTAGATTAAAAGTTCTGTCGGTAGATTAAAAGTTCTGTCGGTAGATTAAAAAATTGTCGGTAGATTAAAAGTTAGTCGGTAGATTAAAAGTTCTGTCGGTAGATTACAAGTTCTGTCGGTAGATTGAAAGTTCTGTCGGTAGATTAAAAGTTCTGTCGGTAGATTACAAGTTTGTCGGTAGATTAAAAGTTAGTCGGTAGATTGAACGTTCTGTCCGTAGATTAAAAGTTCTCTCGGTAGATTAACAGATTGTCGGTAGATTAAAAGTTCTGTCGGTAGTTCTGTCGGTAGATTAAAAGTTAGTCGGTAGATTTAACGTTCTGTCCGTAGATTAAAAGTTCTGTCGGTAGATTAAAAGATTGTCGGTAGATTAAAAGTTTGTCGGTAGATTAAAAGTTCTGTCGGTAGATTAAAAGCTCTGTCGGTAGATTAAACGATTGTCGGTAGATTAAAAGTTCTGTCGGTAGATTAAAAGTTCTGTCGATAGATTGAAAGTTCTGTCGGTAGATTGAAAGTTCTGTCGGTAGATTAAAAGTTCTGTCGGTAGATTGAAAGTTCTGTCGGTAGATTGAAAGTTCTGTCGGTAGATTAAAAGCTCTGTCGGTAGAATAAAAGTTCTGTCGGTATATTAAAAGTTCTGTCGGTAGATTATAAATTTGTCGGTAGATTAAAAGTTTGTCGGTAGATTAAAAGTTTATCGGTAGATTAAAAGTTTGTCGGTAGATTAAAAGTTTGTCGGTAGATTAAAAGTTCTGTCGGTAGATTAAAAGATTGTCGGTAGATTGCAAGTTCTGTCGGTAGATTAAAAGTTCTGTCGGTAGATTAAAAGTTCTGTCGGTACATTTAGGTATTACACAAAGATAATTTATTTCCTCATGTGTAATATGAATGTGTAATTATATTACACATTCACATAGGGTGTACTACAGGGGTAAACTGTCCCATGGGTATACTACACAGAAGTAAACTTTCATATGGAGTGTACTACATAAGTAAACCGCTCCATTGTATTTACTACATAATGATAAATCCGTTAAGAAATTATGAGACGTACTTGTAAAAATTAAAGGATCATAATATTCTCGTTTTCTATGCCACGGCCTTGACAGGTTAGGGAGGGGTTGCTTGGGTTCGCATGTTCCTGGTCAGGGGATAACAGTTACATTTTTTACGGAGTGGCAAATTGCGAGAACGGCCTGGTTAAACGGCCGTGTAGTATTGTCAGCTCACACAGTGTCCTGATTGGCTGATTGGAGGCGGGAACCCTGTCAGGACAACTCACAGGCCATTGTTTCCTGTCACACACTGATTGGCTCACCACCTCCAGCTATCTGATTGGCTCACAACCTCCAGCTATCTGATTGGCCCACCACCTCCAGCTATCTGATTGGCCCACCACCTCCAGCTATCTGATTGGTTCACTGCCAAGTTCACAGACTGGTTCTGAGTGGCTGGGCCATTAACACAACATGCTTTGATCAACACAACGTTCACCAGAGCCGGTTGATGCCTGCAGATGGGCTCAAATACCAACTGCAAGGCAATGACGCAACTGCACAGTCCAATATGGAGTCTTAAGGTCCAACAGGCCTTCTGAAGTTTCCTTAATTCTCATGTTTTTAGAGTTAGCCCTTATAATGTAATAAAGTGCATTACACGCACAACAAATCTATATCTTCAAAGTTTGTATAGTGTGGTGCTTGGGTTCAGCGGCACGGGTTTGATTCCCGGCCAAAGACAGAGTTTATTTCACCTAATACGTCTGTTCACTTAGTAGTAAATGTGTGGGATGTGTGTGTGAGAGAGTTATATGTAGTAGATATGATAGGGAAAAATAGATCGGGAGTCATACATTAAACAACTGACGGCTGCAAAGGCGGGGTCCTTTGGGGAAAAAGAGAGAGGAAACAGGGGAGGGAAACATGATCACAACATACAAGATACAGAAGGTGACAGACAAGGTGAGCCTCTTTGAATGTAGAAAAAAGTATGGCAAGGAGGATCATGAAAACTTGAAACGTAAATGAGTCGAAGAAATGGAAGAAAATATTCGCACGCGGTCAACAAGTGGAGAGTACTGCAAGAAGGTGTGGAAGCGACCTCCAGCCACAAGTTTAAGGGACTCGACAAGGGGGAGTCGCACGGTGGAAAAGTTAAATTATGAGGCAACAGGAACAACAGGGCCGGTGGGCGGGGCATTGAGAGCTAGACCTCACTCTCCCGTTGCTCACTGTTAGGTACATACTGATAGGTAAGTAACAATACAACCTACCACACCATCACTACCACAACCACACCACCACCACACCACCACCACACCACCACCACCACACCACCACCACACCACCACCACCACCACACCACCACCACCACCACACCACCACCACCACACCACCACCACCACCACACCACCACCACCACCACCACCACACCACCACCACCACCACCACCACACCACCACCACCACAACCACACCACCACCACCACACCACCACCACCACCACCACACCACCACCACCACAACCACACCACCACCACCACCACCACTCTCAACAGCTCTGACCAGCCAAGACAAACCGTCCAAGATAACACCCAACCAATTACTGAATCACTGTTATCGCTTCCAACAAAACAAAGTTGGCTGTGCAAGAACTTACTGGAAATGTTGTCATCCACGGTTCGTAAGCGGTCTTAAGTTCCCCAACAACTATCGTCCCTAATTCTCTAGTACGTTCCAATTCTTAGGAAGTTTCAAGTCACTTTTTTAAAATTTAGTTTCGTATCGAGTTATGTTCTAAGTTTCAAGTTATTTAGTGGCGTTCCAAGCTTAAGCATCAAGTTTCGTGTTGAGTTTCGTGAGAAACTGATCGTTTCAGAGATGTCAAACTGCGCAATTCGTGCACGTGAGGGTGATTATCTTGTGAGGCTGAGCGCCAAATTATCCACCGAACTAAGTTCATTGAAAAGACAATTTTCACGACCCAGTAAGTTTCGCGTCATTATACCTGCCGTCACAAGTTCGTTCAGTTGCAATATTCAAGTTTCGGGATGACACAAACTTTAAGTTACTGCAAAGTTTCCCCCGGCCGTCATATTCCCACTTTCCGCTGTAAGTTTCACGCCCAATTTCGTATGTAATTTCAGTCCAAGTTTCGCGTGGGAAGATGGGGGGGGGGGGGAGGGGGGAGAGGGGGGGGGACTAAGAGAGGGTGTTAAGGACTCAACGCGAAGTTTTAATTGGTGGAGAATGCAATTATAAGTGGCCCATCTCAGAGGTAAACTATAGTGACTCTGGGGAGAGAGGGGTGGGGGGGATGGGGAGGAAGGGGGGATGGTGAGGAAAAGGGGGGGATGGTGAGAAGTGGGGATGGTGAGGAGGAGGAGGGGGATGGTAAGGAGGAGAGGGATGGTGAGGAGGAGGGGGAGGGATGGTGAGGAGGGGGGAATGGTGAGGAGGGGGGAATGGTGAGGAGGGGGAATGGTGAGGAGGGAGGAATGGTGAGGAGGAAGGGATGGTGAGGAGGGGGGATGGTGAGGAGGAGGGGGATGGTGAGGAGGAGAGAGGGATGGTGAGGAGGAGGAGGAGGATGGAGAGGAGGAGGGGGATGGTGAGGAGGAGGGGGATGGTGAAGAGGAGGAGGGGGATGGTGAGGAGGAGGAGGGGATGGTGAAGAGGAGGAGAGGGATGGTGAGGAAGAGGAGGGGGATGGTGAGGAGGGGAGATGGTGAGGAGGAGGGGGGATGGTGAGGAGGAGGGGGGGAGATGGTGAGGAGGAGGGGGGGATGGTGAGGAGGAGGAGGGGGATGGTGAGGAGGAGGGGGATGGTGAGGAGGAGGAGGGGGGATAATGAGGAGGAGGGGGGAGATGGTGAGGAGGAGGGGGGAGATGGTGAGGAGGAGGAGGGGGGATGGTGAGGAGGAGGAGGGGGATGGTGAGGAGGAGGGGGGGATGGTGAGGAGGAGGAGGGGGATGGTGAGGAGGAGGAGGGGGATGGTGAGGAGGAGGAGGGGGATGGTGAGGAGGAGGGGGATGGTGAGGAGGAGGAGGGGGATGGTGAAGAGGAGGAGAGGGATGGTGAGGAGGAGGGGGGGATGGTGAGGAGGGGAGATGGTGAGGAGGGGAGATGGTGAGGAGGAGGGGGGATGGTGAGGAGGGGGGGATGGTGAGGAGGAGAGGGGGATGGTGAGGAGGAGAGGGGGATGGTGAGGAGGAGGGGGAATGGT
>NC_091150.1:27873526-27913575 GCF_040958095.1 Procambarus clarkii | reverse complement strand
ATCACAGTCAGGGAGTATACAAACAAACAGGCACTATCGATACCTGTCCAGAAACTCCTGCGCCGGGAAGTGCAAGCAGTACACCTCCCAAACCATCTGTACGTCGTCGGGCACCGGTCGTCCTGGAGACGGACAAGGCCGAGGCATCAAAATCAGGTACCCCATATATAAACCCTTCAATCTCGGTACCCCAAATAGTCGACGAGCACCACGGGCCAGAACGCACCCTGTCATCCCAAGTGGGGCCCAAACACTGCGACCGAGAGACCACGCCCTCGTCGGCCACGATCACAGGGAAGAGGTCTACACTACGGAGTTTGCACTGGAATCTGCTCAGAGAAGCGCTCCGGGCGCCACGCCGGGCGTTGCACAGAGAGGCGCTCCGAGCGCCACGCCGGGCGCTGCACAGAGAGGCGCTCCGAGCGCCACGCCGGGCACCGCACAGGGCTTCGTACTGGCCTGCACACGAGGCTTCTCATGGGGCTGCAAATTGTGGGGACCCGCAGAGGACACAGACGCGTCAGTGCCCCCCACCACCGGGCACAGGAGCAGAGGCACCCTGGCGCACATCCTTCCTTAACACCACGACGAGGTCCCGATCGGCAGGAGTAACCTCCCACCATGGGGAGCCAACAGCAGCAGGCGTAGAGGGCGACTCAGGAGGTATCACAGAGTCCCCCACAGCACCGCCAACCTCAGCGGAAGACGCCGGATCAACATACTCCCCCACCTCCACCCAAGGCACACCACGAAGGGGAGACGTACTCGGGACCCGCCTCAAGCGCTTGGAGACAGGCTGCCGGTCGTCCGAGCTGTCACCCTCATCATTCTGTAACACATCAGAACTCTCCGACGGACACGCCATCAATGCCCGGCCCCTGAGAACCACAGCCTCCACGGCCGGGGGCACCGGAAAACACACAGCAGGAGACACCTCGCCGCGGACATCCAAAGGGACAGAAGAGGTGCCGCATGCAGGTACCATAAGGTATCAGGTATCGGAGCAGGCAGGGGCGGCTGAGACGGGGCGAGCTGGGGCAGCAGGGGGCAGGGACGTCGGAGGCGGGGAAGCCGGTGGCAGGGTCGGGGCCGCCCCAAACCCCCAAGTCAACATCCACACTTCCACCCAACACCGGGGCAGAAACTGGCAGGGAGTCAACACACGGTCCAGCACGCGGAGAGAGGTCCGGGGCCGACAACGGGGAAAAATCCTCCTCCTGGAAGAGGTCAACAGGGGTGACCCAGCGCTCTTCACACCCCGCTGCCAGGTAACCCGGTAGGCCGCACCTGAAACATGTCCAAGGTTGTCCTGCGTGAAAAACACGAATCGGTAACCCCAACAACATGGAGGACAGTACAAGATCCCGGAGGCACATGGCGAGAGTGCGGGTCCAGCACGGGATCCCTTTCCATCTCCCGGTAGGGACGGCATTCATCCTCACATGTAGGACCCGCTCAAACCGGCCAAAGTACCGACGTAGGAGATCCTCAGGGAACTCCAAAGGCATCCCATGCACTGCCACATACGTTGTGGCTCCACAAAGGTCTGAGAGGGTCACCGACCCACCATCTCCAGGAAGAGCGAACGCCCATCATAGCGCGTGATGAGATCTTGATAAATCGCCGGCGAGCCAAACTTGATAATCGCCTGCTGTCCGGCAAGTAGTTGCACACCACACACACAGACTCCACTGGGACACGTAGCATATCAATCACCACCACCTCCATAGCGTGGTAGGAAGCAATCCCAGAGAACTCCAGGTCAATGGAGGCCTGCCTGGTGACAGGGGGGCACAGGCCCCCCCCCCATGATTGCAGACCGTCATGGCCTCAGGGGCCCTTCAGCAGAAACACGAGATACAAGCCACGTCAGCAGCGACACCCAGGTTCTCACTCCTCGCTGGGTTAACAACAACTGCAGTGGCCAGACGAAACAAACGTACCCCACAACAGCCAGAGCAGTTCTCGTTTTGGGTCCTCTGGTAGGCTGGGACAAGGGCACTTTAGTACGACAGTTTCTTGACTTCGGGAAATCTTAGGAGGACGGGCATGTCTACTCAGGCTAGTGCTACAGGTGGGTGAGGGTGCGAACAGGTGGGTGAGGGTGCGAACAGGTGGGTGAAGGTGCGAACAGGTGGGTGAGGGTGCGTACAGGTGGGGGAGTCAGTGTTGTATGCACCGAGCTACCAGAGTGCTGGCGGAATTGTGCATACAAGATCACAGCATAGCCAGTGGGGGGAGTGACGTCACTAAGGACAATAGTCCCAGCGACGTCTCACACCCCGTCCTCCTAAGTTTCCCCAACGTCAAGAAACTGTCGTACTAAAGTGCCCTTATCCTAACCTACCAGAGGACCCAAAACAGAAAACGGGACAGTCCGTCGATCAATTTCGCGAGCCGGCACCATTTTCTAATATGACAATTTTTGGCCTTAAGTGGAGCATACGTCAAAAATTCGACGTTCTATTAGGAGGACGTGCAGGTCTGGGGCAAGGCGTAGTTCCTCGCCCCAACTGGTAGTTAAGTCAAACTTCCCTCCCAATTTCCCTTTGTTACTGGACGTTCCTAAAGGAGAACAATTAGCATTCAGCATTATAATTATTAATATTTTAATGTAATTTTTTATTTTAAGCAACGCTATGTGATGATTATTAAATATTGTGACACTTGATGATATATTCCAGTTAGCGCTCAAGCCTAATGGCAGAGGAAAGTTTTTGACTTGATTCCTCTCGCCTGAGTTTGGAGTTGACGTAACTTTTGATCAAAGGCCTCAGAGAATTATTTGTTAAGATGACTGCATATTTGCCATTAGTGCCGTGTTACTGCTGAGTGAACCGCGTTAGTGCCTTGTTACTGCTGAGTGAACCGCGTTAGTGCCGTGTTGCTGGTGAGTGAACCGCGTTAGTGCCGTGTTACTGCTGAGTGAACCGCGTTAGTGCCGTGTTACTGCTGAGTGAACCGCGTTAGTGCCGTGTTACTGCTGAGTGAACCGCGTTAGTGCCGTGTCACTGTTGAGTGCACACGTTAGTGCCGTGTCACTGTTGAGTGCACACGTTAGTGCCGTGTCACTGTTGAGTGCACACGTTAGTGCCGTGTCACTGTTGAGTGCACACATTAGTGCCGTGTTACTGCTGAGTGAACCGCGTTAGTGCCGTGTCGCTGTTGAGTGCACACATTAGTGCCGTGTTACTGCTGAGTGAACCGCGTTAGTGCCGTGTCACTGTTGAGTGCACACGTTAGTGCCTTGTCACTGTCGAGTGCACACATTAGTGCCGTGTTACTGTTGAGTGAACCGCGTTAGTGCCGTGTCATTGTTGAGTGCACACGTTAGTGCCGTGTCACTGTCGAGTGCACACATTAGTACCGTGTCAATGGTATTTATATTCCATCGTGGATGAGGCTAAACCTCCGAGTGAATTTTCCAAAAAATGTATATTTACAAATTTTCAGGAAAAATTAATTTTTTTGTCATTAAAAATTACGTTTTTTATGTCTATCATTTTATGAGTGTGCTTAATGCTTCCTCCTATTATGCCATGACAACTATGTGGGTCAAGGTGAACCCTAGTTATTACCGAGTGTTGAAGTCATGTGAAAATATATTATACACTGCGGGGAAGGTTAGGTTAGGTCGGCGAGGGAGACTAGTCTAGTGCTCAGAAGCAGACGTCGTCAATACTCCTTCCCTGTAGTATGTCAGTCCCGGACTGAGACAAGAAGTAAACCAGGAACCAGCCAGAACCCGCCGGTACTCGCCAGCACCCGCCGGTATTCGCCAGCACCCGCCGGTACTCGCCAGAACCCACCAGCACATGCCAGAACCCGCCAGCACATGCCAGAACCCACCAGCACATGCCAGAACCCACCAGCACATGCCAGAACCCGCCAGCACATGCCAGAACCCACCAGCACATGCCAGAACCCACCAGCACATGCCAGAACCCGCCATCAGATGCCAGAACCCAGCAGCACATGCCAGAACCCACCAGCACATGCCAGAACCCGCCAGCACATGCCAGAACCCGCCATCAGATGCCAGAACCCGCCAGCACATGCCAGAACCCACCAGCAGATGCCAGAACCCACCAGCAGATGCCAGAACCCACCAGCACATGCCAGAACCCACCAGCACATGCCAGAACCCACCAGCACATGCCAGAACCCACCAGCACTCGCCAGAACCCACCAGCACTCGCCAGAACCCACCAGCACTCGCCAGAACCCACCAGCACATGCCAGAACCCACCAGCACTCGCCAGAACCCGCCATCAGATGCCAGAACCCACCAGCACATGCCAGAACTCACCAGCACTCGCCAGAACCCACCAGCACATGCCAGAACCCACCAGCACTCGCCAGAACCCACCAGCACTCGCCAGAACCCACCAGCACATGCCAGAACCCACCAGCACTCGCCAGAACCCGCCATCAGATGCCAGAACCCACCAGCACATGCCAGAACCCACCAGCACTCGCCAGAACCCGCCATCAGATGCCAGAACCCACCATCAGATGCCAGAACCTACCAGCACATGCATGCCAGAACCCACCAGCACATGCCAGAACCCACCAGCACATGCCAGAACCCACCAGCACATGCCAGAACCCGCCAGCACTCGCCAGAACCCACCAGCACATGCCAGAACCCACCAGCACTTGCCAGAACCCGCCATCAGATGCCAGAACCCGCCATCAGATGCCAGAACTCACCAGCACATGCCAGAACCCACCAGCACATGCCAGAACTCACCAGCACATGCCAGAACCCACCAGCACATGCCAGAACCGACCAGCACATGCCAGAACCCACCAGCACATGCCAGAACCCACCAGCACATGCCAGAACCCACCAGCACATGCCAGAACTCACCAGCACATGCCAGAACCCACCATCAGATGCCAGAACCCACCGGCACATGCCAGAACCCACCAGCACTCGCCAGAACCCGCCATCAGATGCCAGAACCCACCAGCACATGCCAGAACCCACCAGCACTCGCCAGAACCCACCAGCACATGTCAGAACCCACCAGCACATGCCAGAACCCACCAGCACATGCCAGAACTCACCAGCACATGCCAAAACCCACCAGCACTCGCCAGAACCCGCCATCAGATGCCAGAACCCACCAGCACTCGCCAGAACCCGCCAGGATTCTAGGAATTGATATCACACCAAACCTGTCTCCTGAAGCCCACATCAAAAGACTAACATCTGGGGCGTATGCGAGGCTGGCTAACATCAGAACTGCCTTCAGGAACCTGTGTAAGGAATCATTCAGAATCTTGTATACCACATATGTAAGACCAATCCTGGAGTATGCGGCCCCAGCATGGAGCCCGTACCTTGTCAAGCACATGGCGAAGCTTGAAAAAGTTCAGACATATGCCACTAGGTTAGTCCCAGAACTAAGAGGCATGACACGCACACACACACACAGTGTCTGGGATGCTCCCGGACGCAGGTTCGAATCCTCGTCACGGCCCTTGTGGATTTGTTCATAAGAGGCATGAGTTACGAAGAAGGGCTGCGAGAAACGTACCTCACTACACAAGACGACAGAAGAGTAAGGGGAGACATGATCGTTACTTAGAAAATTCTCGGAGGAATTGACAGGGTAGATAAAGATAAACTGTTTAACACGGGTGGTACGCGAACAAGGGGACACAGGTGGAAACCGAGTACCCAAATGAGCCACAGGGACGTTAGAAAGAACTTTTTTTTACTGTCAGAGTAGTTAACAGATGGAATGCATTAGGCAGTGATGTGGTGGAGGCTGACTCCATACACAGTTTCAAGTGTAGATATGATAGAGCCCAGTAGGCTCAGGAATCTGTACACCAGTTGATTGACGGTTGAGAGGCGGGACCAAAGAGCCAGAGCTCAACCCCCGCAAGCACAATTAGGTGAGTATACATTCTCTCACTCCCCACCACCACAAACCCTCATCAACCCCCCCCCCCCCCCACCACCCCATACCTCCGTAATACGAGTATAACTTACTGTAAATAAGTAATCTAAAAGCCAGCGACATTCACACGCATTCTGGACCAAAATTGGCGGCCAGGGAGAGTGAGAACGACGAGTGGTGGGGGGGGGGGAGGGGGTGAAGAGTGGGTGTGGTGGGAGTGGGGGGGGGGGGGACGAAATGAAGTGGGGGGAAGAGGGACTGGAGGGGGCAGGGGAGAGGGACTGGAGGGGGCAGGGGAGAGGGACTGGAGGGGGCAGGGGAGAGGGAAAGGGGTGGGGGAGGTGTTCACAGTAATGTGTGTGGAGGAGTCTTCTATTATCTGTCTACTTCTCAGTTTGTCCTTTTTTACATAATACTGATATGTCTGTTTCTGGCTTCCCTTCCTAACATGTCTGTCCGTTCCAGTCTTTATTTCGCTTTCGTTGTGATCTATCTCCAAGACACCCGTCTATACTGTGTCTGTCTCTCATGGTCCTAAATTTGAAGTCGGTGACCATACTAATGTGTGTGTGTGTGTGTGTGTGTGTGTGTTATATATATATATATATTATATTATATATATATATATATATATATATATATATATATATATATATATATATATATATATATAGTGAGGGAGAGTGAGAACGACGAGTGGTGGGGGGGGGGGAGGGGGTGAAGAGTGGGTGTGGTGGGAGTGGGGGGGGGGGGACCTAAAGAGAATGCAGGGCAGGATTGACAAGATTGATGCCCATGATGCTCTCTTTCTTCTTACAAGATGCCTGTCTCTCCCTAAGTTGACCTACTTTCTGAGATGTTCTCCATCCTACAGCAGCCCTAAGTTAAATGTGTATGACACCCTTCTGAGGTCCATGCTGGTGAAAGTCCTGAACCTGCCATTGGACGACTCTCAGTGGGAGCAAGCAACCCTTCCTGTAAGACTCGGCGGCCTTGGTGTCCGCACAGCCTCCCAAATTGCTCTACCAGCCTTCCTTTCCTCCTCTCATGCATCACACGACCTCGTCAGAGATATTTTACCTGCAACCCTGAGGGATTCAGCAGGAATACACGATCCTGCTTTCACTGAATGTTCAAATCAGTGGGATGTTCTTGCAGCCCCAGCAACCATTATAGAGCCAACAAAACAACACAAACAGTCCGGCTGGGACCACCCTCTAGTGGAAAAAGTAGCTGATGCCATGCTCAGCGTCGCAACATCATACAAGGAGAAAGCCCGCCTCAGAGCAGTGCGTGCCCCCCATGCAGGAGACTTCCTCCTGGCAGTACCCATGTCAGCAATGGGCACGCGCCTAGATCCAGAATCCCTTCGTGTAGCAGTAGCCCTCCGCCTTGGTGCCCCAATTCACACTGAATACAAGTGTATTTGCAACAGGGTGGAAGCAGACCAATACGGACTGCATGGGTTGCATTGCGGAAGCACAAAGGGCTGGCATGCAAGACACAACGAGGTCAATGACATCATCAAGAGAAGCCTCGTCTCAGCTGGGTGCCCAGCGGAGAGAGAACCTCGCATCCTAGGGGTCCAAAACCCGGATTTCCCCGCACTTCGCCCTGATGGCATCACCATATACCCATGGAAGGAGGGTAGACAGTTGGTGTGGGACTACACATGTGTATCCACCCTGGCTGACACCTATGTACACTTCGGAGCTGATCAAGCAGGTGGGGCGGCCAACCACAGGGAAACAGCAAAATCACTCAAGTACAGGCGACTGGAAGGTCAATACCTCTTTGTTCCCATAGCGTCTGAGACGCATGGCCCCTGGGGCAAGAGTGCCTTGGGATTTCTCAAGGAATTGGGTTCCAGGCTCATTGACGTCACCAGAGACCCAAGGGCTTCCAGTTTTTTATTTCAGCGTCTCAGTGTGGCGATCCAGAGGGGAAATGCTTGCTGCGTCCTCGGTTCCTGTCCAGAAGCGGAGGAGCTTCAAGAGATCCATAACCTTTAGGCATTTGTCTTGTATGTTTTGTAACCTTTAAATACACAATAAAGGAAAAAAAAAAAGGGAAGGGGGTGGTAGGAGAAAAGCACACAGAAACTGTATTGGAGGGGACCTACATTCCCTCCAATGCGTTATGTGTGGTTTCCTCCGAGGCTATGGGTCCCCCTTCTTCCAGCCAGAGGTGGTACTCCCTTCCCTATTGAAAAAAAAATATATATATATATATATATATATATATTGTGATGGAGTTCCCCCCCTTATAATTCTCCCACGCCTGCAGTAAGAGTCATGTCTACTTTTCCCAAGCGTTCTCTACGTTGCAGGCTACAATTTGATATATGGGAGAGAGTGAAGTGTTCTCGGGGAGCCGAGAAATTTGTGAAATAGTGATATTTTGGCCTGTGGTTTAGGCCCTTTAGGGAGCCAAAATGGCGCTGGCTTCCCTGATCTCCCGCCAAAACCGTGTGACGTCAGTGGCACCGGATTGGTCACCGACAGCAGTGTGGCACCGGGAGCCAATGAAAACCTCCCGTGGCAAAAGTGACGTTACGAAGGAAGGGGGTCCGGCCAGCGCGCCGGGCTGGCGCCAGCAGTCAGACACGACACGTCATAGAGGTCGGACGTGCGACGAGTGGTCCTGTCTGTCGGACAGCTGTTTCCCACTACCGTGGATTTACGCGTCACCTGAAGTCCGCCAGTACTCTGAGAAGTCTTCCCTAGTTCATGTGTTGAACCAGAAGAGGGAATTGACGGTTATATGAGCAACAAGTGCTCCAGTCAGGTACTGTGCCAGTAGCAGTGAAGCCGTGCAGTGACGTAGGTTGACGTCTGTGGCAATTCACCAGTTCGTGACAGCGTAGTGGCTGACAGAGCCACTGGGTAGCTGAGGAAGAGAGGACTATTTGGGGAAACCGAACGACTGTAGCTGAGACGTAGGCGACAGCCGTTGCTGGGAGAAGACGACGGCCAGGAGACCGACTCCAACCTTCAAGAAGTCAAGGAGGAGGACGGACCTGCAGTGAGGAGGCACGGAGACGACGCGCTAAACGGTGGGACGACGAGAGGCTCTGGTAGGACACGACGACGTGTAGTGTGGGGGCGTTCCCGACACGAGGACCAGGAGCTACATCTCGACTCTCATCGGAGGATAGGGTGAAGTAGGTGGTTCTAGTTCCCTCCCCATTCCCCTTTAGTTAGCTATATTATTTGGCTATACTATCTAGCCTGAAGATTTTATATGTCGTGAGCAAGTCTCACCTATGTCATGGTAAAGCACCAGTGTGCTAGACAGTACTATCAAGAGTGCTTGTAATATTCATGTTGATTATTGGTGTGTACAGACACCAAGAACCAGTGATAAATTTACTGTGTTGTGTATATCTTTCTATAGATTTTGATATGAACATATAGTGGTAAATTATATGTAATATTATGCCAGTATTCGGAGGTTAGGCTATGTGCCCAGAAACTATTTATTTTCCATGTATTGATGATTGATTTATATACCATATATATGTCTATGTTCATTCAGTGAATAATCATTTGTGAGTACAGTGAATCATTGCGTTATCGCCAACGAGAGAAAGTACTGAAAACTCCAGTGTTAATATTTCATAATATATTGTTGGATAAATAACAGTGTAAGACCATTACAGTGAATCATTATAGCATTGATTGTAGAAAAGACTGTTTGAGCCTGAGTACAGTGTAACTGAGTAATACGGTTTATTTAGCCAATATCGAGTGTGCGAGTTTCTAGTAATATTGGAGAATTTAAAGAAACCGCGCGCGCGAATCTAGAAAACAAGCAAATTTCGCGCGGAGAGACCATTGCGATCAGCTGTTCTTGACACTTGATGAGGAGGGGAGAGTGTTGCCCTCTAGCGGTCGCATAATATCCGTGGGAATTACCGGCCGAGTCAGGATCAGTTGATTTATCGGTTATTGTGTGGCCTTGTGACATCTTTCATACATTTTAAGTAAAATACAAAACTATCTCTTAGTGTTTTTATCATCCCCTCCATTGATCTTGTGGCTATATTATACTGGTAAACATAGAGTGATAACAACAAGTACCTGCCTGATTCCTGATCTTTGAGTGTGACCTTGCCAAGGCTACCACTGAATACACCAGTCCACTGATGGTGTTATTGGCCACCTTAAACACCAATTGGCGACTTTGTGATTAACCGTAGAGCCCTATTGTTGGGGAGGGCACACGACGGTCGATGTGATCGAGTCGTGTTCTCACTCTTTCTTAATAAGAGGCCGTTAAGATTGACTGGGAGACTCTCCTGGCGTGCAGTGGCGCCGTGAGGATCGAGGGAAGACCCGCAGGGCTACGGTGAGTTACCTTGAGCATAACTATTGCTCACCCCAGAGTAAGGGTAGAGAATTATAGAGAGGTGAAACCCCCAACAATATATACATATATATATATACATATATATATATATATACATATATATATATATATGTCGTACCTAGTAGCCAGAACTCACTTCTGAGCCTACTATGCAAGGCCTGATTTGCCTAATAAGCCTAGTTTTCATGAATTAATGTTTTTTCGACAACCTAACCTACCTAACCTAACCTAACCTAACGTTTTCGGCTACCTAACCTAACCTATAAAGATAGGTTAGGTTAGGTAGGGTTGGTTAGGTTCGGTCATATATCTACGTTAATTTTAACTCCAATAAAAAAAATTGACCTCATACATAATGAAATGGGTAGCTTTATCATTTCATAAGAAAAAAATTAGAGAAAATATATTAATTCAGTAAAACTTGGCTTATTAGGCAAATCGGGCCTCGCATAGTAGGCTGAGAAGTGAGTTCTGGCTACTAGGTACGACATATATACATATATATATATATACATATATATATATATATATACATATATATATATATATATATATATATATATATATATATATATATATATACATATATATACATATATATACATATATATACATATATATATATATATATATATATATATATATATATATATATATATATATATATATATATATATATATAATGTTAAAAATGTAAAAAAGTTATAAAAATTTAAAAAAAAGACGAATATCTGGCGAAAATGAACCTCATACTCTTTGACTAAACTAAATTCCAAAGGGTATCGAAGGACACTTCAGCCGAATTGAAAACAAAGGTAAACAGATTGATCGAAACTGTAAACGCCAAGAAATCCGGACTCCACCTGCCAAAGGTTATTGGGGAATACAAACCTGGGTATGCGTATGGAAATGTCAAGACCCACAAGCCAGGAAACCCACTTCCGTCAATCATCAGCCAGATACCCACACCCACGAACAGACTGGTGAAGCGACTCAATGGTTTGCTGACTCCTTATGTACCTTGCGCTTTCAACCTGAAGTCTCCAAAGAAATTTGTTGACTTACTGCGGGGCACACGGGCCACAGGGATTAGAGCCTCGTTGGACGTAGAATCACTGTTTACCAACGTACATGTGGATGAAACAATTGGGATGATAGCGGACAGAGTGTATAGTGATCCGGCTTGTACTCCTCTTGACATACCAGAAAACATTCTAAGGAAACTACTCCAAGCTTGTACTAAACAGGCACCCTTCTTGAGCCCAGATGGGCACATGTATAAGCAAGTAGATGGGGTCGCCATGGGTTCTCCCCTAGGTGTCCTGTTTGCGAACTTCTACATGGGTGCCATTGAACAGAAGGTCTTAGTTGACATGAACTTGAAACCGGCCATATACTGCAGGTATGTTGACATTTTTACACAGGTACCTGATGTCAGACGTCTGCAGGAGCTGAAGGAGGCATTTGAGCAGAATTCTGTGTCGAGTTTCACTTACGAGATGGAGAAGGATGGGAAGCTGCCCTTTTTAGATGTAACAGTCACGGAAAGGAGCAGAGGCTTCCACACTGCAGTCTACACTAAGGAAACAAACATAGGAATGTGCCTCAACGCTAATAGCGACTGCCCAGACAGGTACAAGAGGAGTGTTGTCAATGCTTACATCGACCGTGCTCTCAGCCACAGCTCAGGATGGAAGCAAGTCGATGAAGAACTCTGTAGGGTAAGGCAGGTCCTAGTCAACAACGGCTTCTCTAATGGTTTCGTTGAAGACATCATAAGAAGAAAGGTAAAACGCCATCAACCTCTGAAGAGACAACTAACACAACACCTGTACCCCCTATTAGACTATTTTACAGGAACTTCTCGACAGCTCATAAAACGGAGGAAAGGGTCCTGAAAGATATTGTTGATAGGAACATTATCCCTACAGACAAAAAACAGAAAATACAATTGACGTTTTACTATGAAACCAAAAAAACGGCCAACCTACTCATGAAAAACTCTCCAGACACAAAGCAGAATACCTTGAAGGAAACCAACATCGTCTATGCCTTCAAATGCCCACTTGGGGACTGTAAGCCCCAAAGAACTCAGTGTATGGGCACGACTACAACGTCTCTTTCCAGGCGATTAACAATGCATAAACAACAGGGCTCCATAAAGGAACATATAATCTCCTCTCACAACCAGACCATCACCAGAGAAGTCTTAACAAACAACACAGAAATCATCGATAGATACAGCGATAGCAGGCGGCTTGACATCTGCAAGGCACTACACTTCAAAACGTCAACACCAGCAATCAACAGCCAATTAATGCACAACTATATTCTACCCACTTCAAGACTCCGAACCAATATAGAAGCATCAAGAGGAAGTATGGGCCAATAGGCCCTCTGCAGTTACTTCTATTCTTATATTCTCATATCCAATTAATACCCATTGCTTCGTGTTCTGTCTTGTAATTGTCACATGTTTGTTCACGTCATCCAAAAATGTTGCACCATATCACGTCACCCAAATACGAGTATAAGTACGACGGATGAGATGTTTAGTGTCAATATAAGTATGACTCTGTTTAGTGTTTTCAGGTTACAGTTGTGTGTGTAAACTAAAGTCTTTGAAAATGAAGTAAGTTATTACGAAACGCGTTCAAGCGTCTCGTCAGACTAGAAATAAAAATGAATTTTGGAGAATTGATTTTTCAATTACCATCGACAGTAAAAAGAAACATAAGAAATATTGCGAAAATTCGTGTTAGAATTATTAATCTTACTTTTTCGGTCATAATTTAAAAACATATATTTACAAGAAAGACTGCTACCAAAATAAATAAATAAATAAATAAATATATATATATATATATATATATATATATATATATATATATATATATATATATATATTCTGTGTTGGAAAAGACATAACAAAAAACGTTATTTTTACGTTGCAACAACGTCGAGATTCCGTTGCGTGTGGGTTGAGCTTCTTGGTTGCATCTCGTGAAAAGATCTCAGATCACAGCATCCATCTGTTTGATGCTCGGCTCTCTGCCACGCCTCTGGCTCTCAAGATTATTGCATAATTACCTTTAAGAATGTGTTGAGATACGAAACCGCTCACAAGCATTCCAGTTCCCTTCGTGGTTATTAGAAGGCACTACGGGCTCACCATAGCCCGTGCTACTTGGAACTTTGTTCCAGGTAGCGAATCTTTAACATTCACGGTTATTCATTTTCACATTATTTTTAGCCAATCCGTTGTCTAGATTTGCTACAACGTACAAAATACATAGTCCTAGCCTAAACACAAGCGTTCAAACCCAAGCCACCCATCTAACCTAAACTACCGATGTATAGAAAACGTGGATACTTAGTTGCTGCTACTATTCATAGTACTCTGTAATTTGCACGTTGGGACCCATAACGTCCACAATGACAGGACCTGCACGAGAAGGTTGGTTGATGCATCACGTCTTATATTGTGATTACCACGCACCGCCCTCTGTTATTGTGGGGCCCTGTAGCACCAGTCACAGCCCTGCTCCTGTGCCGTTTAAGTCCACTACGGGCTCACCATAGCCCGTGCTACTTGGGAACTTTTGTTCTAAGTAGCTGAATCTAAAACAACATCTGTAGCAGGCCAGGGTGGTCTCGGCCGGAGTGGTCTCGGCCAGAGTGGTCTCGGCCAGGGTGGTCTCGGCCAGGGTGGTCTCGGCCAGGGGGGGGTCTCGGCCAGGGGGGGGGGTCTCGGCCAGGGGGGGGTCTTGGCCAGGAGTGGTCTCGGCCAGGGGTGGTCTCGGCCAGGGGGGTCTTGGCCAGAGTGGTCTCGGCCAGGGTGGTCTCGGCCAGGGGGGGGGTCTCGGCCAGGGTGGTCTCGGCCAGGGGGGGGGGTCTCGGCCAGGGGGGGGGGTCTCGGCCAAGGGGGGGTCTTGGCCAGGAGTGGTCTCGGCCAGGGTGGTCTCGGCCAGGGGTGGTCTCGGCCAGGGGTGGTCTCGGCCAGGGGGAGTCTCGGCCAGGGTGGTCTCGGCCAGGGTGGTCTCGGCCATGGGTGGTCTCGGCCAGGGGTGGTCTCGGCCAGGGGTGGTCTCGGCCAGGGTGGTCTCGGCCAGGGGTGAGTCTCGGCCAGAGTGGTCTCGGCCAGGGGTGAGTCTCGGCCAGGGTGGTCTCGGCCAGGGTGAGTCTCGGCCAGGGTGAGTCTCGGCCAGGGGTGGTCTCGGCCAGGGGTGGTCTCGGCCAGGGGTGGTCTCGGCCAGGGGGGGTCTCGGCCAGGGGGGGTCTCGGCCAGGGGGGGTCTCGGCCAGGGGGGGGTCTCGGCCAGGGGGGGGTCTCGGCCAGGGGGGGTCTCGGCCAGGGGGGGTCTCGGCCAGGGGGGGGTCTCGGCCAGGGGGGGGGTCTCGGCCAGGGGGGGGGTCTCGGCCAGGGTGGTCTCGGCCAGGGGGGGGGGTCTCGGCCAGGGGTGGTCTCGGCCAAGAAGGGCCGCAGCTGGGTGGCTTGGGTACAGTTGAGGGTCCGTTACAACACAGATACAGTATACACGACCCCAGTGACCAGGACACGGGGATCATGAGCGGGAATATACACGGAAAAAAGACTCACTATCACTTCTAAAGCGATCTAAATAGGGTTTTGAATTGGTCAAAAGAGAGTTATAAGATTCCCTGGAAACAAACCGAAACTGTCTCTATTTTCCACTTGTTACAACTTGTAATAAAGTTGTTACATCTTGGCTTAACGTGTTTATGCCGTATTAGAACGTTGTTACAACTTGCTATATTGGTTGTTATAACTGGTTAGGTGTTAAAACTTGTTCGAACGTTGTACCAACGTTGTAGTTTCGGTGTGCGTGTGTGGCGGGATACGAGCTGGATGGTGTTGAGATTGTGAAGTCGGATTGCGAAAGGGATCTGGGAGTCATGATTAGAACATAAGAACATATGAATTGAGGTAACTGCAGAAGGTCTATTAGCCCATACGAGGCAGCTCCTAATTAAAATCACCCAATCTTATTCAAATATATGTCTAACCCACGCTTGAAACAATCAACAGACCCTACTTCTATTATTTTACGCTGTAATTGGTTCCACAAATCAACAGCCCTGTTACCGATCTAGTATTTACCCAGGTCTTTCCTAAATCTAACTTTATCCAACTTATGGATATAAACTGTAAACTTATCCAAGCTCACAAGTCAAGCCCGGTCCCAAGCCGGACTTGGGGAGTAGAAGAACTCTCAGAACCCCATCCAGGTACAATCCAGGTAACATGTCCCGTGTTTCAGTAACTGGATTCAGGAAGATATTATTGTTTATCGAGTGACTCAAAAGGCTGATGTTAGCTTGAGTCTAACGTATCAAGTATACCTGGAGTATGTCTGTGGTGGGTTCTGAGAGTTTTCCAACTCCCCAAAGCTCGCCATGGGGCCGGGCTTATCTTGCCATAACTAACTAGACTACTAGAAGACTAGCTCGGAGCAGCCCGCTGGCCCGCATGTCCACCACCAGCCGGCTGCTCCCGCCACTTCTTGCAGGAACTTGTCTAATTGTGTCTTGGCCACTGGTGCTGGCCATGAAATATTTCACATGTGTCGTGTCATGAATCAGTGCCTACCTCTCTTGTCTTCCTCACTGGCCTGCCTCACGGGTCTGCTTCACGGGCCAGCCTCACGGGTCTTCCTCACTGGCCTGCCTCACGGGCCTGCCTCTTTTGTCTTCCTCACGGGCCTGCCTCACGGGCCTGCCTCTCTTGTCTTCCTCACGGGCCTGCCTCACGGGTCTGCTTCACGGGCCAGCCTCACGGACCTGCCTCACGGGCCAGCCTCACGGACCTGCCTCACGGACCTGCCTCACGGACCTGCCTCACGGACCTGCCTCACGGGCCTGCCTCACGAGCCTCCCTCTCTTGTCTTCCTCACGGGCCTGCCTCACGGGCCTGCCTCACGGGCCTGCCTCACGGGTCTGCTTCACGGGCCAGCCTCACGGACCTGCCTCACGGACCTGCCTCACGGACCTGCCTCACGGACCTGCCTCTCTTGTCTTCCTCACGGGCCTGTCTCACGGGCCTGCCTCACGGGCCTGCCTCACGGGCCTGCCTCACGGACCTGCCTCACGGACCTGCCTCACGGGCCTGCCTCACGGGCCTGCCTCACGGGCCTGCCTCACGGGCCTGCCTCACGGGCCTGCCTCACGGGCCTGCCTCACGGGCCTGCCTCACGGGCCTGCCTCACGGGCCTGCCTCACGGACCTGCCTCACGGGTCTGTCTCTCAATCATACTTAAGAATCCTTCACGATTAAAACTGTCGCTGTCAACACACTTGCTGCGAAAAAAAACTTTCCCCAGCCCATCTGGTGCAAATATCACATTCCAAGTTCTCCAACAATTCAGCCGAAGCTTGTCAAAGCCTTGTCAAAGCCTTGTAAAAAGCTTACGGGGAGATATAACAGTTCCGCTTCTCTCCAGGCTTATAACTCCATAAGCCTCACATGAAAGAGTCTGGCGTGGATGTGACGGTATAGTGCCGTTTGTCAACCTTTGTCACGGCATCATAAAGTTACTCTGCCAAATCCTGTCTCATAATTCATTGATCAATCAAGTCAATACGGTCAACAGACTCAAAAATGAATCGTTAACTGTATACGCTTCTCTTGGTTGTTTAACGGACTAACTACTCCTGTGTACCCAGTTCCTGGCTGTTTAACAGGAAGCCCATGGGACAACTTTCCCTGTTGGCAGAGTCAAATATTTTACATGCAACGCCAAAGGGAATTTCAGCCTGTATTTCCCACGCGTCTCTAGCAACAACAGGAGCTGATAGCCATCCTATCTCATCTCCAGCTGGTAAGTCTGCGAGCTGGACAGACTCTATCCTATCCCTATTTCATCCTACGTCATCCCATTCTATTACACACCAAGTCCGTCCTCTCTGGCCAGTTCCGTCCAGATTCATCTCAACCCATTTTATCTCGTACCGTCCCATTCCTGTCTCAATACCTTACAACCCAGCTTTTGCCTATCCCCACTGTCTTTTCCTGTCTTTTCTCCTGTACATTCCCATGTCTCTCAAGCCCTATTCTTCTCTAGTCCCTCTAGTACTCCCCTCCCCCCCCCTTGCCGTATTCTTTGGAAGAGGGTAAAGAGGATAGAACCCAATCACTAGAACCATCCTCTTGTTCCATACACACACACTCTCTGTCTCTGTCTCTCTCTCTCTCTGTCACTGTCTCTCTCTCTCTCTCTCTCTCTCTCTCTCTCCTTTCCCATCGCCTGCCCTTATCTCTGCTCTACGCCTACCACCAATCACATAATTCCTGGTAAAAGTCAATCACGCCCTCCCATGGTAACTGCACGAAACATCTCCCTTCATGCCGATCAACATTTGCATACATTTGCATGATAATTTAGAGAACAAAAAAATATTGCTGGTATAACCGGGCAGCGGGGCGCCCCAGCTATGTATACACTGGGTTATTCATCGACTCGTCCAATAAATGATTTAAAGTGTTATTTATCCGTAAATGAATAGCAATAATATTTAATTGAATAGTTATTAAAAATATTGAATTATTAAAATTTTGATAGTTAAATGATTATTATTAATTCAATAATGATCAAATGTTATTAAGAATAATGAAGATACGTGTGTTCACCTAGTTGTGCTTGCGGGGGTTGAGCTCTGGCTCTTAGGTCCCGCCTCTCAACTGTCAATCAACTGGTGTACAGGTTCCTGAGCCTACTGGGCTCTATCATATCTACATTTGAAACTGTGTATGGAGTCAGCCTCCACCACAACACTGCCTAATTCAGTGATGTTAATTACTGCACTACTGCGCAATTTGGTTACTACTCTGATACAACAAAAGTTCTGTCTAATGTCTCTACGACTCATTTGGGTACTCAGTTTCCATTTTTTATTCCTTGTGCGTGTACCACCCGTGTTAAATTAACTGTTTTTATGTACTCTCAATTCATCTGAGAATTTTGTATGTGGTGATCATGTCGCCTCTAACTCTTCTTTCTTCCAGCTACATGAGGTTTAGTTCCCGTAGTCTCTCCTCGTAGCCCAGACTAGTACTGCTCGAGTACTAGTCTGATGGTATGCCTTTGAACCTTCTCCAAGATAGTCTTGTGCTTGACTAAATGCGGACTCCACGCTGTGGCTGCATTCTCCAGGATTGGTCTGACATATGTGGTAAATCAAGGTTATAAATAAAACACAGAAATCACAATAGCGTGATGCATCAAATGAACAAATCCACAAGGGCCGTGATGAGGGTTCGAACCTACATCCGAGAGGATCCCAGAAGCTCCTTAATCGACTGAGCTACGACATGGAAAAGAATTGCAACCGGGAGTTCAGCTTGACCTACCACGGATCCTGCATTCTCTCCGAGACACAAACCCAGTTTTTCTTCTTCTTCAAAACACAAACCTATCTTCAAAACCTGGTTTGGGTCTCGGGGAGACTGCAGGATCCGTGTGAGGTCAAGTTGAACTCCCGGTTGCAATTCTTTTCCATGTCGTAGCTCAGTCGATTAAGGAGCGTCTGGGATCCTTTCGGACGTAAGTTCGAACCCTCATCACGGTCCTTGTGGATTTGTTCAAGGTTTTAAATAATTCTTTACATACGTTTTTAAAGGTACTTCTTATGTTGGCCAACCTGGCATATTCTGGTGCTGTTATCCTCTTGATGTGGGCTTCAGGAGACAGGTGTGGCATGATATCAACCCAAGTCTAAACATGTGAGGCAAGATTTGCCATCCCAGTACCCATGTTAGTGGTGAGTCATAAATACTCCCTTCTCTCCAGATGTGCTACTAGCTTTTTCCTCACGATCACCTTGCATGGTATACAAATTAAGGACACTGGCCTATAGTTCAGTCCCACTTGTCGGTCGCCCTTTTTGTATATTGGGACTACATTAGCTGTCTTCAATGTCTTTGGTAGGTCTCCCGTCTTCAGTGACTCACTTTACACCATGGAGAGTGGTAAGCAAGGTGCTTCTGCACACTCTTTCAGTACCCATAATGAGATTCCGTCCGGTCCAATAGCCTTTCTTACGTTCAGATCTAGCAGATACTTCCTAACCTACTCTCTGGTAATTTGGAACCCTGTCAAAGCCTCCTGGTTTACTGCCCCTTCTCTTACTTCCGGGACCTCTCCTCCTTCCACTGTGAAGACCTGCAATCTCTTGTCAAGTTCTTCACACACCTCTTTGTGTGTTTGTGTGTGTGTGTGTGTGTGTGTGTGTGTGTGTGTGTGTGTGTGTGTGTGTGTGTGTGTGTGTGTGTGTGTGTGTGTGTACTTACCTATTTGTACTCACCTATTTGTCCCCTTCCAACAATGGGAGCATTGACTCGTGGATCCCGCCTTTCGAGCATCGGTTGTTTACATCAATGACTCCAGTCCTATTTCCCTATCATATGTAGATAGGGAAATAGGATTAAAATTATGAATAGAATTTGCTTCCACAACCTGCTCCTTAAGTGCATTCCATTTTTCCACTACTCTCACGCTAAAAGAAAACTTCCTAACATCCCTGTGGCTCATCTGAGTTTCCAGCTTCCACCCATGTCCCCTCGTTCTGTTACTATTACGTGTGAACACTTCGTCTATGTCCACTCTGTCAATCCCTCTGAGTATTTTATACGTTCCTTTCATATCATCCCCTCTTCCTTCTTTTTGCTAGTGTCATAAGGCTCAGTTCCTTCAGGCGCTCTTCATATCCCATCCCTCGTAACGCTGGGACGAGTCTCGTTGCAAACTTCAAAACCTTTTCCAGTTTCCTAATGTGTTTCTTCAGATGGGGACTCCATGATGAGGCGGCATACTCTAAGACTGGCCTCACGTAGGCAGTGTAAAGCGCCCTAAATGCCTCCTTACTTAGGTTTCTGAATGATGTTCTAACTTTTGCCAGTGTAGAGTACGCTGCTGTCGTTATCCTATTTATATGAGCCTCAGGAGATAGATTAGGTGTTACGTCCACACCCAGGTCTCTTTCTCGCGTCGTCACATGTAGGCTGTTCCCATTCATTGTGTACTGACCCTTTGGTCTCCTATCACCTAGTCCCATTTCTATAACTTTACATTTGCTCGTGTTTCGTGTTGAACTCCAGTAGCCATTTCTCTGACCATCTCCGCAACCTGTTCAAGTCCTCTTGGAGGATCCTGCAATCCTCATCTGTCACAACTCTTCTCATCAACTTTGCGTCATCCGCAAACATTGACATGTAGGATTCTACTCCTGTAGACACGTCTTTAACATATATTAGAAATAGAATTGGTCCCAGCACCGATCCTTGAGGTACTCCACTTGTTACTGTTCGCCAGTCCGACTTCTCGTTCCTTACCGTAACTCTCTGGCTCCTTCCTGTTAGGTAGTTCCTTACCCATGCTAGGGCCTTTCAGCTTACTCCTGCCTGCCTCTCAAGTTTGAATAGCAGTCTCATGTGCGGTACTTTATCAAAGGTTTTTTGGCAGTCCATAAATATGCAGTCTGGCCAACCTTCTCTGGCCTGTCTTATCCTCGTTATTTTATCATAGAATTCCAAAAGGCTTGTTAGGCAAGATTTCCCTGTCCAGAACCCAAGTCAGATGTTTGTTCACAAACTTAAAACGTTCTCCAGGTGTGCAACCAGTCGTAGCTTAATTATTTTTTCAAGTATTTTATAGGGGATGCTTGTCAGTGATACAGGTCTATAGTTAAGTGCCTCTTCTCTATCACCTTTCTTGAAAATCGGTACGACATTTGCCTTCTTCCAGCAATTGGGCAATTCTCCCGACATAAGTGACTCATTAAAGATCCTTGCCAGAGGCACGCTGAGGGCCTGCGCTGCCTCTTTTAGTATCCACGGTGATATTTTGTCTGGTCCAACCGCTTTAGTTGCATCCAATGTTGTCAACTGTTTCATTACCTCCTCTGCTGTCACCTCTATATCAGATAGTGTTTCTTCTAGGGTAACCCCTTCCAACAATGGGAGCTGCTCAGGCTCGGTTGTGAACACTCCATGGAAACTTGCATTCAGTGCCTCGCAAATTTCCTTGTCGCTTTCTGTATATGCCCCTTCCGTTTTCCTTAGTCTTGTCACTTGGTCGTTCACCGACATCTTTCTTCTTATATGGCTATGTAGTAATTTAGGTTGCTTTTTCGCTTTGATTGAATTATCGTTGTCATAATTTCTTCCCGATACTCTTTTTATGTTAATGTAATCGTTCCTAGCTCTGTTGCATTCGATCCTGTTGTCCTTTGTCTTCTGTACTTCCTCCACTCCCTCCTGCTTCTCAGTTTTGCTTTCTGACACTGTCTATTAAACCATGGGTTATTATATTCCCTCTTACTTTTTTCCTTTACTGTTGGCAAAGCTCTCTCTCCGGCCTCCTGGCATTTCCGTATGACCAGGTCCATCATATCTTGGACTGTTCCTCCTCTAATTCCCTCCTTCCACTGCACTTCTCCCAGATAGTCCCTTATCCTCCTGCAGTCCCCTTTCCTGTAGTCAACTCTTCTTTCCCAGACCTCTTGTCCCTTTGTTATAAGTTTGAGTTCCATCATGTAGCCAAAGACTAGGACACAATGGTCACTGGCCCCTACAGGTATTTCTATGTTCCAAATTCTCGATGTCTTCTACGTTCTGGGTGAAAATCAGGTCTAATACGCTCGGTGTATTCCCTAGTCTTTCCCTTGTGTCTTCCTTTACATGTTGTGTAAGGAAATTCCTGTCTATAACATCAACTAGCTTTGCTCCCCAAGTTTCGTCCCCTCCATGGGGATTCCTTGATTCCCAATTTATCTCTCCATGATTTAGGTCCCCCATGATCAGCAGCTTCGCTCTCATTCTGTGAGCTGATGTTGCTGCCTTCTGCAGTTCATCTATACATGCCTTGTTGTTGTCATCATACTCCTGCCTGGGTCTTCTACTGTTTGGTGGGGGATTGTAGATTACCAAGATCACAATCTTCCTCCCATCTGCTGTCAGAGTTCCATGTATGGAGCTCGTGCTTTCATTGGTACCCTACCCCGATTTTCCAGGCCTTCAAACTTCCATTTCCGCTTTATTAGTAGTGCCACTCCTCCTCCCTGTCTCTGTGTCCTCTCTTTTCTTATCACCTGGTACCCCTCTGGAAAGGTTGCATCCGAGATCATGCCATTTACTTTAGTTTCCACTATTGCAACTGTGTCAGGATCTGCCTCACTAACTCTTTCTTTTATCTCTTCTGCTTTATTAGATACCCCATCAGCATTGGTGTACCAAACCTTGAGACTCTTCTTGGAAACTCTGGTACCAGAGTTCACCCCTTTCATTGGGGGACTAGGGGGCATCTGGGGGGTGTCTGGGCGGGCGAATGGGATCTGGGGGAGGGGGGTGTCTGGGGTCTGGGCATTTAGGAAGGTAGGTAGGAAGGTCTGGGGTAGGAAGGTCTGGGGTAGGAAGGGCATACTGGTTCTGAAAATTAGGGCGGATCAGAGAGGCATAGGGGGGTTTGAGAGGTAGTGTGAGGCTGAGAGTCAGAGGTGGAGAGGTTGGGGGAGAAGGATAATGGGGGTGGGGGGGGAGAAGGATAGTTAGGGTTTATGTGGGGAAGAGGGGAGAATGGAGCATGGGTAGTGAGAGTGGGAGAGAGGTTGTATTAGTTAGGGGTGATTCAGGGGTTGGTGTGGGCATTGTGGCAGAAGGAGGGAAGAGGGAGATGGAGGAATAGGGGAGGGGGGGTCATATGCGAGAAGGGGGGATGAGGAGGGGTGAGGATTGGGTGGGTTTTGGGGGTTGAGGGGGTCATTGAAAGGTGGGATGATGCAGATGGAATTGAATGCAATGAGGTCAGATGGGGCAGGGGGAGTTTTTTGGGAGTGTGCCCAAAAACGTGTCGCACTGCCACAGTGTGTTCAACACTTATTTTCAGTTATGCTATGGCTACTTTCTTTCTTTACTTCCTTATGGTTTGAATTAATTTTCAAGTTTTTCATTCACTGGTATACAATTTTTCACTTCGAAGTAGGCTGATTTTCCCTCCCACTTCACCCACCGATTATCCCTCCCTCCCTGTGTGTGTGTGTGTGTGTGTGTGTGTGTACTCACCTAGTTGTACTCACCTAGTTGTGTTTGCGGGGGTTGAGCTCTGGCTCTTTGGTCCCGCCTCTCAACCGTCAATCAACAGGTGTACAGATTCATGAGCCTATCGGGCTCTGTCATATCTACACTTGAAACTGTGTATGGAGTCAGCCTGTGTGTGTGTGTGTGTGTGTGTGTGTGTGTGTGTGTGTGTGTGTGTGTGTGTGTGTGTGTGTGTGTGTGTGTGTGAGTGTATCAGGTAAGACAATATTCCAAACTAAACCATATAATAATTATCATCAACACACAAGAGACCAATAAAGATGACATTGATGCAGCTCACACAAATATCGACAAAAATGGTAATATATTAACAATAACAACAATCCAATATTAGTAATTACGCTAATAATCAATTGTAATTAATAATATCAATAATAATAATAATAATAGTAAAGAAAAGTAATGAATTAAAAAAACTGCAAACACTTACATTACGACACAAAAATCGTTACATAATACACTCAAAAAGTCCCAAACAAAGACACTTCGGCACCGTGAACAAAGACATTATTTGTTGCAAGTGACACCGGGAGGCTCAGACCACCGCTAATCCAATTGACAGTTTTTCCTCTGCATTTTTTGTTAATTAGTTTTAAACCCAATAAATGCCACACGAGTCTCCCCCTCTCTCTCTCTCCCGCTGACGTTTTCTATAATGGTATAAAAGTCTTCACCTGATAACGATATGACCAACATCAACAAATTCTCAGTTATATTTGTATTTCCTAATTGCAATCATCGTGTGTACTCAAATCCACATGCGTGCGGGGCGAGCTTAAAGCTCTTGGGTGCGCGTGCGTGCGTTTTGAGTGTGTATGTGTGCGTTTGGGTGGGTATTGCGTGCATTTGAGTGGACGCACGTTGATGGGTTCATTTTGGTAACGCGCGTCTCGTTTTCTGTGGCTCACACTACTCCGCCTGGATTACCAGACTTTGAAACTGTCTATTTTTAAAGTCATACTTTGACTTCATAAACTTTCTCGATTCTTTATTATTCATTTAGGTAAGTGAAAAATGCACTTAGGCAGGGATGGGACTGCAGGCGTGGGATGGTCGAGGTGATTGGCCGTACTGATGGTGATTTGGCTATACTGATGGTGATTGGCCGTACTGATGGTGATTTGGCTATACTGATGGTGATTGGCCGTACTGATGGTGATTGGCCGTACTGATGGTGATTGGTTTAGTGACCTTAGTTTAATGAATGACTATGACGTGCAATCTCGTGAATGGGCAAGAGTCATTTTTATTCAAACCAATATAAACACACACACACACACACACACACACACACACACACACACTAGGGGTCTAGGGGTCTGGTAGCTGAGCGGATAGCGCGCAGGACTCGTAATTCTGTGGCCCGGGTTCGATTCCCGGACCAGGCAGAAACAAATGGGCAAAGTTTCTTTCACCCTGATGGCCCTGTTTCCTAGCAGTAAATAGGTACCTGGGAGTTAGACAGCTGTTACTGAGCTGCTTCTTGTGTGTGTGTGTGTGTGTGTGTGTGTGTGTGTGTGTGTGTGTGTGTGTGTGTGTGTGTGTGTGTGTGTGAAAAAAATTAGTTAGTAGTTAGTTACAATTGATTAATTAACAGTTGAGAGGCGGGCCGAAAGAGCAGAGCTCAACCCCCGCAAGAACAAATAGGTGAATTCAAATAGGTGAATACACACACACACACATATAAACAGAACTAAGAGGCATGAGTTACAAAGAAAGGCGTCGTGAAATGCATTTCACGACGCTGGAAGACAGAAGAATAAGGGGAGACATGATCACTATCTACAAAATTCTCAAGAGAAATTGACAGGTGTTATAACCCCATGAAGCCTGGGTGGAACGAGTCTACCCCAGTGAGAGTTATTCTGCCTTCCGGACCTGATTGAGAGGTCAGAGGGAAGATGTATACATTAAATATATAATAAACGTCAGTGAATAATTTAAAAATATGAGCAGAGGATGAGCATAAGTGACATGAAATGAGATGTAGATACTTTGAAGACGTGAAGTGGTGCTAGCAGGAGGTCGTGACCTCACTTGAGCTACAGCAGTCGTCAGAGATGGTGTGTACGTCGTGGTCTCTTGGGGGAAGGAAGAGTACAGCGCCGTGTGTCAGTACTGAAGTGAAGGCTACTTGATGTTAAGTGTGAGGAAGCTGTAAGGGAACTTCATACACCATTTCTCTCTGATTTTGATAAATTAGAGGCGACCTGGAGGTGCGCGTCGGTCGTGCCTTTGTGGAACTCTAATTGTGTTGCTTCTTCAAGAGGCAGGAAGCAAGCAGGCCTTTCCGTTGTGGAGCCTGCCGGGCGACTCCATGTACTCAAGTCAGGACTTGAAGAAGGCTTGTGAAGCAGTACTATACTGATTTTTGTGAGCGGCCTGAGTGACTGCCACTGTTGAGGACCAGGGCCTGAGTGACTGCCACTGTTGAGGACCAGGGCCTGAGTGACTGCCACTGTTGAGGACCAGGGCCTGAGTGACTGCCACTGTTGAGGACCAGGGCCTGAGTGACTGCCACTGTTGAGGACCAGGGCCTGAGTGACTGCCACTGGTGAGGACCAGGGCCTGAGTGACTGCCACTGGTGAGGACCAGGGCCTGAGCGCCCCTACGTCACAGATCCCTGCGGTAAGCTTGTTTAATAGTTTCTTAGATTAGCTACCAGTGTTTGATCGTGTGCCCAGCGATCATAGTGAACATATGTATATATAGAGTAGAAATTTTATTGAGCCATTCAGCTGAAATATGAAATTTAAGTTGAGTGGATATGCTGGAGGGAGGAGTGGTACATCCTCTCTCGACGGAGGTCAGTGGATGACTGAGGGGTGGCAGCCCGCCAGCGTCGCGGCCGGTGGCGGCTCTAGCGACGCCTCAAGACTTGTTCCCAGGTGGACGCGCCCAGGATGGGGGAGGACCCATCGCGGCGGTGCCGTAGTGTTGGAAAAGATGTCGGGTGGAGGAGTTTATTTTCTGTGAATACATTTAATTATGTTTTGTTAGGTTAAATATTTATGATGATGGACTTGCAGGTTTGTGTGGGAGAACTACAACGTTTGTGTGGGAGAACTACAACGTTTGTGTGGGAGAACTGCAATGTTTGTGTGGGAGAACTACAACGTTTGTGTGGGAGAACTGCAACGTTTGTGTGGGAGAACTACAATGTTTGTGTGGGAGAACTGCAACGTTTGTGTGGGAGAACTGCAACGTTTGTGAGGGAGAACTGCAACGTTTGTGTGGGAGAACTACAACGTTTGTGTGGGAGAACTGCAACGTTTGTGTGGGAGAACTACAATGTTTGTGTGGGAGAACTGCAACGTTTGTGTGGGAGAACTGCAACGTTTGTGTGGGAGAACTGCAACGTTTGTGTGGGAGAACTGCAACGTTTGTGTGGGAGAACTGCAATGTTTGTGTGGGAGAACTACAACGTTTGTGTGGGAGAACTACAACGTTTGTGTGGGAGAACTGCAACGTGTGTGTGGAAGAACTGCAACGTTTGTGTGGAAGAACTGCAACGTTTGTGTGGGAGAACTGCAATGTTTGTGTGGGAGAACTACAATGTTTGTGTGGGAGAACTGCAACGTTTGTGTGGGAGAACTGCAATGTTTGTGTGGGAGAACTGCAACGTTTGTGTGGGAGAACTGCAACGTTTGTGTGGGAGAACTGCAACGTTTGTGTGGGAGAACTGCAACGTTTGTGTGGGAGAACTGCAATGTTTGTGTGGGAGAACTGCAACGTTTGTGTGGGAGAACTACAACGTTTGTGTGGGAGAACTGCAATGTTTGTGTGGGAGAACTACAACGTTTGTGTGGGAGAACTGCAATGTTTGTGTGGGAGAACTGCAACGTTTGTGTGGGAGAACTGCAACGTTTGTGTGGGAGAACTACAACGTTTGTGTGGAAGAACTGCAACGTTTGTGTGGAAGAACTGCAACGTTTGTGTGGAAGAACTGCAACGTTTGTGTGGGAGAACTGCAACCGTTTGTGTGGGAGAACTGCAACGTTTGTGTGGGAGAACTGCAACGTTTGTGTGGGAGAACTGCAACGTGTGTGTGGAAGAACTGCAACGTTTGTGTGGAAGAACTGCAACGTTTGTGTGGAAGAACTGCAACGTTTGTGTGGAAGAACTGCAACGTTTGTGTGGAAGAACTACAACGTTTGTGTGGGAGAACTGCAACGTTTGTGTGGGAGAACTGCAACGTTTGTGTGGGAGAACTGCAACGTTTGTGTGGGAGAACTACAACGTTTGTGTGGGAGAACTACAACGTTTGTGTGGAAGAACTGCAACGTTTGTGTGGGAGAACTGCAACGTTTGTGTGGAAGAACCTCGTACCAGAGGAGTATAAGCTGAACTGCAAGGTGGAGTAGGCCTTCCAGTGAGGAGTGGAACTTTACGGACGTAGTGAATCTTCAAGTAGTGTAGGCTCAGATATCTCAGATATCTGCAGGAGCTGAAGGAGGCATTTGAGCGAAATTCTGTGTTGCGTTTCACTTACGAGATGGAGAAGGATGGGATGCTGCCCTTTCTAGATGTAACAGTTATGGAAAGGAGCGGAGGTTTCCACACTGCAGTCTACACTAAGAAAACGAACATAGGAATGTGCCTAAATGCCAACAGTGACTGCCCAGACAGGTACAAGAGGAGTGTTGTTAACGCTTATGTCGACCGTGCTCTCAGCCACAGCTCAGGATGGAAGCAAGTCGATGAAGAACTCTGTAGGGTAAGGCAGGTCCTAGTCAACAACGGCTTCTCCAATGGTTTCGTTGAAGACATCATAAGAAGGAAGGTGAAACGCCATGCAACCTCTGAAGAGACAACTATGTACCCCCTATTAGACTATTTTACAGGAACTTCATAAAAAAGCTCATAAAACGGAAGAAAGGGTCCTGAAAGATATTGTTAATAGGAACGTTATCCCTACAGACAAAAATCAGAATATACAATTGACGATTTACTATAAAACCAAAAAAACGGCCAACCTACTCATGAGAAACTCTCCAGACACAAAGCAGAACGCTTTAAAAAGAGACCAACGTCGTCTATACCTTCAAATGTCCACTTGGGGACTGTAAGCCTCGAAGAACTCAGTATATAGGCAAGACAACAACATCTCTTTCCAGGCGATTAACGATGCATAAGCAACAGGGCTCCATTAAGGAACATATAATCTCTTCCCACAACCAGACCATCCCCAGAGAAATCTTAGCAAACAACACAGAAATCATCGATAGATACAGCGATAGCAGGCGGCTTGACATCTGCGAGGCACTACACATCAAGAAGTCAACACTAGCAATCAACAGCCAATTAATGCACAACTATATTCTACCCACTTCAAGACTCCGCTTCAATATAGAAGCATCAAGAAATATGGGCCAATAGGCCCTTTGCAGTTACTTCCATTCTTCCCTTTAATTTACCCAATTTATACCCATTGCACCGTGTTCTGTCTTGTGTTGAAAGTTTTGTTCACCTCATCTAAAACTGTTGTAACATATCACCTCACCCAAATGCTGGTATATAAAATGAAAGCTGTTTAAATGATAGCATAGTAGAACTCTGTTTAGTGTTTGCAGGTTATAGTTGTGTGTGTGCAAATTAAAAGTCTTTGAAAATGTAATAAGTTATTACGAAACGTGTTCAAGTGTCGCGTGAGCCTAGAAATAAAAATGTATTTTGGAGAATTGATTTTTCAATTACCATCGACAGTGAAAAGAAACATAAGAAATATTGAGAAAATTCGTGTTAGAATTATTAATCTAACTTTTTCGGTCATATTTAATAATATATGTTTACAAGAAAGACTGTTACCAATATATATATATATATATATATATATATATATATATATATATATATATATATATGTAGTAGTAGCCAGAACGCACTTCTCAGCCTACTATGCAAGGACCGATTTGCCTAATAAGCCAAGTTTTCCTGAATTAATATATTTTCTATATTTGTTTCTTATGAAATGATAAAGCTACCTATTTCCTTATATATGAGGTCAATTTTTTTTATTGGAGTTAAAATTAACGTAGATATATGACCAAACCTAACCAACCCTACCTAACCTATCTTTATAGGTTAGGTTAGGTTAGGTTAGGTAGCAGAAAAAGTTAGGTTAGGTAGTCGAAAAACAATTCATGAAAACTTGGCTTATTAGGCAAATCGGGCCTTGCATAGTAGGCTGAGAAGTGCGTTCTGGCTACTAGTACGACATATATATATATATATATATATATATATATATATATATATATATATATATATATACTGGGACTGTGTACATACAAAAGAATGGGGGTGGTAGGAGAAGATAATATTAGTGTTCAGTGAGAAACCACAAGGTCTCCTCTGAATACTTTTTATTTTCTTCTCCGAGGCTATGGGTCCCCACATTTGCACCAGAGGTGGTACCCTCACATAATTATATATATATATATATATATATATATATATATATATATATATATATATATATATATATATATATATATATATATATAAAACCCAGTTTTTGTTTAGATAATATTCATTGCAAAGAAAAAAAAAACTTTCATCAGGAATTCATTATTTTTAAATTAATTTGGGGATTTTTATACACTGACTTCCTAATGTTTGGCCAAAAATACAGCCCGGCTTGCCTCTCCCTCCTCCACTATACAGAGAGCTGAGGCACCAACATTTTGCTAAAGTTTCCCGTAAAACATTGTGATGATTTGGCGGGAAAGTTTATTTATACTTTGGTTGGCCGAAGTAAAACCCAGATTTTACTGAAATTAGTTTTGAGGAGCAGCATGTGTTGCCTAATGATGTTTATTGTGTGTGTGTGTGTGTGTTTGTGTGTGTGTTTAGTGTGTGTGTGTGTGTGTGTGTGTGTGTGTGTGTGTGTGTGTGTGTGTGTGTGTGTGTGTGTGTGTGTGTGTGTGTTATCTTGTACCGCTTCTGGAGATCAATGTCTCCCGCTTCTGCCCATGCCACTACCAGGATGGTGGTCTGGTCAACCAGGCTGTTAGAGGCAGCTTCTCGCAGCCTGACACGCGGGTCACAATCCCGTGCCGGCAAAATCGAGATTTTAGTTTTTGGACTTCGTTTTTTCAACAGCCCTTTTTATATGTAATGACCTGACTGTTCTATTTTCTCTGTTATATCATTAGTCCAACTCGAGGTCCTGCTAACGAGGCAATCCACAGTAACATACAGATACCTATTTGCTGCTAGATGAACAGTGGCAGCAGGTGTAAGGAAACATACAATGCTTGTACTCACCTAGTTGTACTTACCTAGTTGTCTTTGCGGGGGGTTGAGCTTTGTCTCTTTGGTCCCGCCTGTCAACCGTCAATCAACTGGTGTACAGTCTCCTGAGCCTACTGGGCTCTATCATATATACATTTGAAACTGTGTATGGAGTCAGCCTCTACCACATCACTGCCTAATGCATTCCATTTATTAACTACTCTGACACTGAAAAAAATCTTTCTAACGTCTCTGTGGCTCATCTGGGTACTAAGTTTCCACCTGTGTTTCCTTGTTCGTGTTCCACCCGTGCTAGAGTTTGTCTTTGTCCACCCTGTCAATTCCCCTTAGAATTTTGTAGGTAGTGATCATGTCTCCCTTTACTCTTCTGTCTTCTCGTGTCGTGAGGTGCATTTCACGCAGCCTTTCTTCATAACTCGTGCTTCTTAGTTCTGGGACTAGTCTGGTGGTATACCTCTGAACCTTTTCCAGCTTCGTCTTGTGCTTGATGTGAGAGTTTGGATTATGGAATTTGAAAATGGTATTTGAATTTTGGATAATGTCTAAAAAAAAAAATCCTTAACTTCTTTAACCTAATTCCTGTCGTAATATTCCTATAAACACCCGTCGACTTTAACTGAAAGTCTGGATGGGTCACCTGCGGAAGGACTTGCTTAGTTAACACTCTCAGTGTAGTAAGCAGCTCATGCCTCACTCTGGGACCATATAAGAACAATTGACGAGGCGCGAGCAAACGCCGACACATCAAAAGTTTGAAATCGCCTCCACTTAGGCCGTTGACCGTCATTCACCGGAGCGAATCTAACGAGTAGGTCCTGAGCTCTCACGACAAGAATTTATTGTTGTGTGGTGCTATATATTCTGCTCTAGACTCAAGAAGCAGTCACAATTTAATAATCGCGTGGCAGATATTAGAGACAATAAAATGTTTGAGGTGTAAAGAAAAGACAGTGTTCAACATAACAACTTAGTTTAGTCAACAAGTACTAACTACTACAAAAACGAAAGAAATATCAATGACGTTACTGGAAATCCTTCCTGTGACACTTTCACTGACAGCTAGACACCAGCCACCAAGAGCTGCATAATGAACTAACTCGAACATCAGGTGTGGACACAGAGGAATCAATCAAGCAAGCAAGACATGCTAATCTATAATCACTATTGCAACTATGACACGGTAGCCTTTGAGACACGTCTCCAACAACCTCCTCTCCGTTCCCTACGCTTCTTGCAGTCTACACCTGCAATAGCGGTTGCAATGCAATCAATTTAGTAGCTTATCAATGACATAACAATGACTAAGGGGATTACTGGCAACTCCAGCAACCCTCCTTGATTAATTCTTTACGATAACACTCCGTCCCTCGGACGACCAACAATCAATAACAAATTGATTTCGTTAATATCAAAGTAACATTTACGTTAACTTAATCTTGTTTCCCACAGACAAATTCAACTTACAACTGTCACTAGTAACTCGGAAATTACACCAACACTACCCGTCAAGCATTCAGTGAGTAATCCCCATTAATCCCTGTACTTCCAGACAACTGATTAATCTCTGTACTAGTTATGTTATCTACGTTATCGGTTACTATCACCCAATGATAGTTTACTCCAATTACAATGTTCAAAGTGCTAAGAAAAGGGTAATCACTCGTGATTACCCTTGAGCAATTAATTACTATCCCGAAAATCAATAATTTATACAAATACGTAACCTTTCACACTGACTCAGCAACTTATATTAAAGGTATGAATTCCGTCTAGGCCTACCCATACCAGACCAATTCAGGTGACTAATAACGATAATTCTTCACCACGTTCACGTTATTATACAATTACATTACTCTTCCCACGAGTCAATCAAGTACCTATACTTCCAGACAGATCAATAACGACGTTACGTTAATGAAACAATGGAGCTTTTCTGTGAGTCGATCAACACGCATCGAATTACTTTGACTTCCTAGAACCCGTCAATTACCTGCCACTGACCGATAATTACGACAGACAATACTCAAATTCTTGTCCGGCTTATGGCTAGGTTCCCTGAGACTTACACAGCTGTTCCTAGGAAATAATTAACCCAAACGTATCTTGCGTTACTCAAATTGTTAAAGAACACTTCTCTATAAGCAATGGGTGTCCTCTTGATTACGTTAATAGCCTTGCAATCACCTCACTGAATACTGGACTTCGATGTCCTCCCAGATAAACAGGAGAATATAACCCAAGTATTTGTCTCAACCGAGTTCACTCATGACAATGATAAATCACACTAACAAATCACAGTGATTTGCTCTACAATCTGGTTGCAATTACAATACTGCAGAACATAAGTAAATAACTCTCAGTGCTCTAACCCACTAGAACACGGCCCCTATAATGATTTACTGAACTGCAATAACACACGCGGTGATTGATCAACACTAGCAACAATCACCAACAATGACAACTCCCTTTGCAATAACACACACGGCAAGTGCTCTAAATTTCAACTATATTAGAACACGGCACAACACTTTAGTGTCCTGTTGCAATGACCTACAGTGCTCTAATTACCACATAGAATAAGGGCCCACACGTTGCAATAACCACAGTAAATAACACACTAATCACACTGGGCTTCGTGACACTACGTTTATATATATATATATATATATATATATATATATATATATATATATATATATATATATATATATATATATATATGTCGTACCTAGTAGCCAGAACTCACTTCTCAGCCTACTATTCAAGGCCCGATTTGCCTAATAAGCCAAGTTTTCCTGAATTAATATATTTACTATAATTTTTTTCTTATGAAATGATAAAGCAACCCTTTTCTCTATGTATGAGGTCAATTTTTTTTTATTGTAGTTAAAATTAACGTAGATATATGACCGAACCTAACCAACCCTACCTAACCTAACCTAACCTATATTTATAGGTAAGGTTAGGTTAGGTAGCCAAAAAAAGCTAGGTTAGGTTAGGTTAGGTAGGTTAGGTAGACGAAAAAACATTAATTCATGAAAACTTGGCTTATTAGGCAAATCGGGCCTTGAATAGTAGGCTGAGAAGTGCGTTCTGGCTATTAGGTACGACATATATATATATATACACACACACACACACACACACACACACACACACACACACACACTAGTAGTACCGCGGCCACGCGTTGCTGTGGCTCCTGAGCCACAGCATTCCCCACTCCACCATCCCCTCTTCCTTCCCACCATGCCCCACTCCCCTGTCCCTTTGTCCTCCCCACCATTCTTCATTCCCCCATCCCCTCTTCCCCACCATCCCAAACTCCCCCGTCCCCACCATTACCCCCCTCCCTTGTCCCCTCGTCCTCCCCACCATCTTTCACTTCCGTCCCCTCGTCCCCACCATCCAAAACTCCCCCGTCCCATCGTCCTTCCCCACCATTACCCCTTCCCTTGTCCCCTCGTCCTCCCCACCATCTCTCACTTCCGTCCCCTCGTCCTCCCCACCATTCCCCACTCCCTCGTCCGATGCCTTCCCAAATGGTCTGATGTTCCCATCAGAAAATTGGGAACATCAAGTGACCTGATGTTTCCATCACTGAAATATAAGAAAAACAGTTGAAAAATGAAATGAAAATATGAAAAAATATAAAAATAAACTATACTCACTGAACTCAAATATACTCAATACAATACAAATATACTCAAATGAACGGTCTGGTAAACAACACAGCTCAATTCCAATGCAATTCACACAAAAAAAATTAAATCAAAATTAAAATAAATCAAAATCTATGAAAATTCAATGTCAATACAATCAGAAATATTGAAATGGAATTGTAACATATTTAGTATATTAATATAAAATATATTTAGTTTAGTATATTTAGTGTTGGTTTTACATGCAACAGATGGCACTGTTTTTCAAGAAAATCATAGTTTTACCTGTCACAGGTGTGGCATCTATACTTATACTTAAGAAATGAACGGTATGGTAAACAACACAGCTCAATTCCAACACAATGTCATACAAAATAATTAAATAAAAAATAAAATAAATATAAATCAATGCAAATAAAATTTATCAATGCAATCGGAATCACTGAAATGAAATTCATGACATATTTAGTATAGCGTGCATGTTGCTATTACGTGCAACAGATGGTTCTGTTTTTCAAAAACGCATGTTTTTACCTGTCACAGGGGTGGCATCTATATAGCAGGTATATAAAAAGACGCGTCTATTCGAATTCAACGTTGTGTCAAAATTTCAAAGCAATCGGTTTAGAACTTTCGGAGATTTCAGCGAGTGTCGCTCTAACGTCCAACAGATGGCGCTATTTTTAAAAAAGAGCATGTTTTTTCCTGTCACAGGTGAGGCATGTATATATTTAGATACATAAAAAGACGCACCTATTTGAATGCAACGTTGTGTCAAAATTTCAAAACAATCCGTAAAGAGGTTTCGAAGATTTCCCTCACATGAAAAAAACAGTTTTTCAGAAAAGTTTTTTTTTTTTTTTTTACCGTCACAGACGTGACATCTATATAGTATGTATATAAATACCTGCTCGGATACGAATGGGACGTTGTGTGAAAATTTCAAAGCAATCCGTGAAGAACTTTCAGAGATTAGCGGTTATGAACAAAAGAACATTTCCATTTTTATTTATAGAGATATCACTGCTGACACTTGTAGCCTAAAGCTGTCCAATGTTATTGAGAACACTAAGGAGATCCCACACTCCTTATATAACTAGGGTGAGTGGTTAGCGATCCCACGGATCGATAATGACTCCCGAGAATTACGTTACTCGACTGAGTGGTCGGCTGTCACTCCCAACACCCTCGTCACTCACCACAAAAATTCTACCAAAATTACGTTAACACTTCAGCCACTTAACCACACATATATATATATATAACCTACACTTGTCACAGTCCTGGGGAACACCACATGAGAAATAACCACTCTGATATCACTCCACAATAATCAAATGCCAGGAATCCCTGGTGTTAAACACAGACACTATTACCTGTGCACCTGACCAGTACTGGATTTCCACACCTGCAAAAGATTACAACACATGGAACGAGATAATCATGAATTACCGTAAATCCTACCAGAGTGGAATATGAATATTACTTGGACATCCCTCACAGTCCTTGGCTTATCTATGTATAGTATATGGCGCGTTCACGCCTTGCGTCTCTCACGAATTTCTATGGGAAAACTGCCCTGAACACTGGCTAGATATTTCCCCGTTCACCCGACTGCTGTAAGGCACTAGCAGGATGAAGAACGTCTGTAATATCACTGGTGTGGGGACCCACGAGTCTGTTGACTGCTCGTATACAAATTACCCCATGCCCACGATATTCTACCCACAACACTCCCTGTCTTTCTCCCCCTCAAAATACGACGACACTCTGGATTCCTGCAGCAGACGTCGTAGATGAGGATGGAGCTTGTGAAGAGCAGCCAGCCACCACGACGACTTCATACTCATTTTGGCCGAATTGAGCAAGCCAGCGTCAGGCAAGGTTGGCAGCTGGATTCAGGATTGACGCCTTGAGAGCGGGACGCCGGCGATTCCCGCGTCCTCCTCAAAATAACCAATCAGGGGCGAGGGACACACAGGTGCCTACCCCTCTCAACCAACCAGAGACGGGCTACTAGGCCTGCAGGGGACTCCAAGATGGCTACCAAGATGGCTGGCGGCCGTTACCATGACGACGAGGCTGGAGGCTCGCGGGTGGCCCACGCTCGCACCTAAGCCTCCCTTCTCCCACGTAAACTGTCTGGCTCCACGCTCTCCATAATGACAGATGCTCTTCGACTGGGGCTATATGTATGTAGTGATCATGTCTTTTCTAACTCTTCTGTCTCCCAGTGACGTGAGGTTTAATTCCCGTAGTCTCTTCTCGTAGCTCATACCCCTCATTTCGGGTACTAGTCTGGTGGCAAACCTTTGAACCTTTTCCAGTTTATTCTTATGCTTGACTAGATATGGACTCCAAGCTGGAGTTGTATACTCCAGGATTGGTCTGACATACGTGGTATACAAAGGTCTGAAAGATTCCTTACACAAGTTTCTAAAGGCCGTTCTTATGTTAGCCAACCTAGCATATTCCGCTGATGTTATCCTCTTGATATAGGCTTCAGGAGACAGGTCTGGCGTGATATCAACCCCCAGGTCTTTGACTCTTGAAGTATTGAAGTATTTCATCTCCCAAATGACACCTTATATCTGGTCTCCTGCTCCCTACACGTATCTTCATTATATAGCATTTACTTGGGTTAAAATCTAACAACCATTTGTTCGACCATTCCTGTAGCTTGTCCAGGTCTTCTTGAATCCTCAAGCTGTCCTCCTCTGTCTTAATCCTTCCTCTGTCTTAATCCTTCCTCTGTCTTAATCCTTCCTGTGTGTGTGTGTGTGTGTGTGTGTTGTGTGTGTGTGTGTGTGTGTGTGTGTACTTTAATTTTCAAGACGCTAGTGCTCTCTAGAGTGGAATACTGGTGCACAATGACGGCTCCTTTCAAAGCTAGAGAAATTGCTGACCTGGAGAGCGTACAGAGATCCTTTACTGCTAGAATCCACTCGGTAAAACATCTAAACTATTGGGAACGACTAGAGAGCCTAAATCTGTATTCTCTTGAGCGCAGGCGGGAGAGATACATAATAATTTACACATGGAAAATAGTAGAGAGGCTGGTCCCGAACCTGCACACAGAAATAACATCACATGAGACCAGAAGGCATGGCAGGATGTGCAGAATACCCCCGTTGAAGAGCAGAGGTGCAACAGGTACTCTGAGAGAGAACTATCAACATCAGAGGCCCGAGACTGTTCAACACGCTTCCACTACACATAAGGGGCATAACTGGCCGACCCCCCTCACAGTGTTCAAGAGAGAACTGGATAAGCACCTCCAAAGGATACCTGATCAACCAGGCTGTGACTCAAACGTCAGGCTGCGAGCAGCCGCGTCCAACAGCCTGGTTGACCAGTCGAGCAACGAGGAGGCCTGGTCGACGACCGGGCCGTGGATTGCTAAGTCTCGAAAACACCTCAAGGTATCCTCAAGGAAGAGAGGGGGGGGGAGGGCGTCATGGTTATATGACCTTAGGGATAGAGATGCTGAGATGACATGTCAGCTGCATATACGGAAAAAGAAGCAAGAGGGAGAGGGAGAGGTGGTAGGGAGGGGAGAGAGAGAGAGAGAGAGAGAGAGAGAGAGAGAGAGAGAGAGAGAGAGAGAGAGAGAGAGAGAGAGAGAGAGAGAGAGAGAGAGAGAGAGAGAGAGATAGACAGACACAAATATAGAGAGACAGAGAGATTCAGAGAAACAGATTCAGAGATAGAGACAGAGACATACAGATACGGAAATATAGAGAGATACAGAGAGACAGATATAAAGAGAGACAGATATAAACAGACCAATGTATCAGACAGATACATAGACAGACAGACAGATACAGAGAGACAGAGTTTAGGATGAAATGTTTTTCATCCTAAACCTGCTTCCAACACAAGTAGCACTGTGCTCTGCCTTCCCTTCATATTTGAACTCAAAACTCTTACTAATACCCTCCGTCCTCTTGACATAAAGCTCGCTCCTCGACGAACTAACACTCTTCGTGCTAATCTGGTTCACACTGCTCCTAATACTGCTGATGTTTACTCTATTTCCTGTTCGTCTTCTCCTCTCCAATACTTTGGGGAAACTGGTCGTACACTTAATGACAGACTTAAGGAACTCCAAAGAAGTGTTAAGTCTGCAGACACAATGATCTTTTCTGTCATGTTAGGGATTCTGGTCATCCTATTGATTGGTTGTCTTCTGAAATAATCTTCCCTGCCTCTACACAGACGCCGTCTTGTTGAATCAGCTCTGATACACAACCTACCCAACTTGGACCCGAGTCCTGGCTGTGTTGCTGCTGACTCTTCCCTTTCACAGTATATACTCAAATGTTTTAAACGTTCTAACAAACGTGACCTAACATAAGTCTACCCATCCCTTTCTTTCGTTGTTTTCTTTCTCTTATTTTTCTTACGTTTCCATTCTTACTTTTATTATTATCCTCTTAGACCCTTTATTTCACCTATTCCTCCCGCACCCTTCGCCTTACTCTTGCCTTCCTCTAAGGTTTCCTTCTCTTTACCTCTCTCTTGCCTTACTTATGCCTCCCCCGTACAGTGAAGAACGGTTTCAAGTGCTTTGGAATCACCTCCTCCCCAAACCAGATCGCCATGGAGAAGGTCTACAACGTGAGACAGTGTTACAAGTGCCTCAGCTATGAACACTTCTCCAGCAAGTGCCCAGAACAAACGGCTAAGTGCAGCTCATGCTCCGGCACTCACAACTATAAGGACTGTACCGCCACCACCAAGAAATGCGCGAACTGTGGAGAACAGCACGCCGCCACCTCCTTCCTCAGTACAAAAATGAAGGAGGAACTGAAGAAGATTAAAGAGAAGACCACAACGCCACCGACCACCCAGACGCAAGTGGCCACGACCTTGGACCTGACCAGTTCCCGAGCCTCCCTTCTATAAGCCAGGTGCAGACTACGACTGTACCAGTCCTACCAAACAGTGGCTCCTCCCAACAGATCACCCGGCCTCCACACTGGAGATCTACGGACCAACCAGCACCCTCACAGTACCTTGCATCACGTGCAGACATTATCCCTGGTCTTATTCGACTAACGGAGAGACTTGCCGGACCAGACAATCAACGATTCGTCAAGGAACTCTAGGAACGTGCAGTACCTAGCCAACGGCCTAGACCCCGTCATTGCCCCAGACGCAAGTTTCACTGCCTCCACTACCACTCCGGAGACTACCACCAGGAAGACCACGAGGTCGACCTCAACACAGCCTCTACAACCACCCAAGACCTGGGCGGCACAGAGGTATTTCCCTCTCCAGCTCCCAACACTCCTGCCATCACCATCTCATCAGACGCGATAGCAGACGTGCTGTCTACATATACTAACAGCACCACCAACGCTCCTGAAATAGCTTCTACCACTAATCCACAACACCTGAGTCTACCTCAGGCTGCGAGACGAAAGACAATACCACCAACTACGGATATTACAGACTCCTCAGACGAGGAAATCTTAGTAGGAGCTCCACCGCCGTACCACAAATACGACACCTACTCGGTACAAGACCTCCTCATGGAGGCCACCTCACCAAACTCTGACGACAGCACGGCCATATTAACTCGCAGCAAGGCTCAGCATATAAAATATATAATGTAAGCTCAGCCAAAGAAAAAAAATGGAAGACCTAGAGGTGTACAGTAACCCACCAGCTCCAGAACTGGTACAGCCAGCCCCATCCCCAGATCTCCAGGGTCAGCTATTGATACAG